>NC_087351.1:300000-510812 GCF_030014295.1 Loxodonta africana | reverse complement strand
CATAGAGAGATAGTATTAAGGTTAGAGCAGAGCAGAATAGTGTAGAGCAGAACAGAGTCGAATAGAGTCTAAGCGAGCCAAATGGAGAAGAAACAAGGCAAATCGCGTTGAATCCCCTCGAACCAATTCCAGTCAATTAGGGTAGGGTAGAGTAAAATAGTGTTGAGTGGAGTAGAATGCTGTGCAACGCAATCGAATGGAGTCGAAAGGAGTAGAAAAGAGCCGAATAGAGCCGAATAGTGCTGAAGAGGGCCGAAGAGGGCCGAATCGAGCTGAATTGAGCCAAATCCAGTAAATCGAGCCTAATGGAGCCGAATTGAGCCGAATCCAGTTGAATCGACACCCTTCGAGCCAAATGGAGCCGAATGGACATGAATCGAACCAATTCGACCTGAATCGTGTCCAAATTCATGGAATCGAATTGAACAGATTAGAGTAGGGGAGGTTCGGGTATGGCAGGGTGGAATAGAGTAGAGTAGCATAGAATAAAACAGAAGAGAATAGAAGAGAACAGAACAATACAGAACGAATACAGAAAACAGTAGGCTAGAGTAGTGTAGAGGGAAACAGAGTAGAGTAGAATAGATTCGAACGGAGCTAAATAGAGGCAAACTGAGCCGAATCGTGTCCAAATGGGTTGAATCCAATCCAATCCAACGGATTAGAATAGAGTAGAGTTGGGTAGCATAGGGTAGGGTAGAATAGAGTAGACTAGAACAGAACAGAATAGGAAGAATAAAGAAAATAAAGAAGAGTAGACTAGAGTACGATAGAGTAGGCTAGTGTATAATAGGGTAGACTCGAATACAGCTGAGTAGAGCCGAATGGAGTCGAAATGAGAGGAATCACGTCTAATCGATTCGAGTAAATTAGAGTGGTGTAGGCTAGAGTAGAGCAGAATAGTGTAGAATGGTGTGGAATAAATAGAATGGAGTAGAATGGAGTCAAATAGAGACAAAAAGAGTAGAGAAGAGTCGAATAGAGCAGAATAGGGCCGAAAGAGCGGAATTGAGCAGCATCGAAGCAATTCAAGCCAAACGAACCGAATAGAGCCAAATGGAATAGAATCGAGCTGATTCAAGCTTAATCACGTCGAATCCCGTTCAATGCATCCAATGCAATCCAAACGTCTAGATTAGAGAAGGGAGAGGAGGGTGGAATAGAATAGAATAGAGTAGAGTAGACTAGAAGAGATTAGAACAGAATAGAAGGAATAGAATAGAGTAGAAAAGAGTAGGGTCGAATAGACTCGAATAGAGTCGATTAGAGACGAATAGGCCAAATAGAGACGAATAGAGAAAACAGAGCTGAATGGAGCCGAATAGAGACGTAAAGGAGCCATATAGAGCCGATTCGCACCTAATCGAGCTGAATCAAGCAGAATCACGCCGACTGTCACTGAATAGCGTCGAATCACATCGAATCACGTCGAATCGCATCAAATCACATCGTTTTGTGTCGGACCGGGTCGAATCGCTTCGGATCGCATCGGATTGCATCGAATGTCGTCGAATCACGACGAATCACGCCCCATCACGTCCAATAACTTCGAATTGCGTCCAATCTCCTAGAATTCTGCTGAATCACGTCGAATCGTATGGAATCTCGCCTAATCTCTTTGAATCCCGTCAAATGCCTTCGGACCTTGTCGAATCCCGTCAAATCCTGTCCAATCGCGTCGAAGTGAATCGAATTGAATCAAATAGATTCAAGTAGGGTGGGTTTGGGTGGGGTGCAGTAGGGTTGGGTAGGGTAGGATAGAACAGAGTCCAACAGAATAGGAGAGAACAGAACAGAAGAGAAAGAATCCAGCAGAATAGAATAGAGTAGAAAAGAGTCAGATAGTGCAGAACATAGCCGAATGGAGACAAAACAAGATGAATCGCGTTGAATCGCTTCGAATCGGGTCAAATCGAATCCATTCGAATAGATTAGGGTAGGGAAGGGTAGACGAGAATAGAGGAGAAGAGTGCAGAATGGTGTGGAATGGATTAGAACGGAGCCGACTCGAGACGAATAGAGTAGAAAAGAGTCGAATAGAGCATAGTTGGGCCGAATAGGGCCAAAGAAGGCCTAATCGAGCAGAATCCAGCAGAATCGATGCCATTGGAGCTGAATGGAGCAAAATGGAGCCCAATCGAACCGACTCGAAGCGAATTGATCTGATTCAAGCCTAATCGGGTGGAATGGCGTGAAAATGCGATGACTCGAACAGAATCAAAGATTAGAGAAGGGGAGGGGAGCGGCCGGGAGGGTAGAACAGAATAGAATAGAACAGTACATAATAGAAGGAAGAGAAGATAGCACAGTACGGTAAGAGCAGAGAAGAGTAGAGTCGAATAGAGTGAAATAGTGCAGAATAGAGCTGAATAGAGCCAATTCTAGCCGAATCGAGCCCAATGGAAACAAAACGTGATGAATCGCGTCGAATAGCGTCCAATCGAATCCATTAGAATAGATTAGAGTAGGGTAGGGTAGAACAGAATAGAGTAGAATGGAGTCGAATGGAGTTGCATAGAGAAAACTAGAGTAGAAAAGAGTCGAATCGAGCCGAATAAGGATGAACCAAGTCGAATTGAGTTGAAACAAGCTGAATCGAAGCGATTCAAGCTGAATCGAGCTGATGGTGCCGAATGAGCCGATTCAAGCCTCATCGCGTCCAATCACATTGAAATGCTTTGAATCGAATCCAATTGAATAGATTCGAAAAGGTTAGGGTAGGGTGGTTTTTGCTAGGGTAGACTAGGGTAGACGAAAGTAGACTAGAGTAGAGTAGACAAGAGAAGTCTAGACTAGTAGCCTAGACAAGACAGCTGACTAGTCAGACTAGTGGTATAGATCAGTAGGCTAGACAACTAGCCTTGAAGAGTACCCTTGCCCTGACAAGTCCCCTAAATTCTGAATCTGAACTAGTCCCCTTGCCTTAACTAGTATCCTGAACTAGTAGCCTTGTCTGAACTAGTACCCTTAACTAGTGGCCTTGCCTTAAGTAATAGTCTTAATGTCTGCCCTTGCCTTACCAGTACCCTGAACTAGTAGCCCTGCCTTAACTAGTACCCTGGCCTTCACCAGTAGCCTTCACTAGTACCCTGGCCTTCACTAGTAGCCTTGCCTCAACTAGTACCCTTCACTAGTACCCTCGCATTAACTAGTTGTCTTAACTAGTACCTGGCCTTCTCAGTCCCCATAAGTCCTACCCTGGCCTTAACCAGCTGCCTTAACTGGTACCCTGGTCTTAAGTAGTAGTATTCACTTGTACCCTTGAATCCACTGGTAGCCTAAACTAGTCGTCTTGCCTTAAGTAGTAGCCTTCGCTTGGACCTTGCCTTAACTAGTATCCTTAACTAGTACCTGTGCCTTAACTAGTACAGCGGCCATAACGAATAGCCTGAACTAGTAGCCTTGTCTGAATTAGTACCCGGAACTAGTAGCCTTGCTTTAAGTAATAGTCTTAACGTCTGCCCTTGCCTTCCTAGTACCCTTAACTAGTAGCCAAGCCTTCACTACTACCCCTAACTAGTAGCCTTGCCTTAACTAGTAGCCTTGCCTTAACCAGTTGCCTTAACTAGGACCCTGGCCTTAACTAGAAGTATCAACTTGTAAACTTGCATCAGAGTAGCCTTAACTAGTACTCTTGCCTTAAGTAGTGGGCTGAACTAGTACTCGTGCCTTAGCTAGTACTCTTAACTAGTACAGTGCCCCTAACTCGTATCCTGAACTAGTAGCCTTCTCTTAACTAGTACCCTTAACTAGTAGCCTTGCCTTCACTGGTACCCTGGCCTTCTCCAGTAGCCTTAACTCAGACCCTGGCCTTCACTGGCAGCCTTAAGTAGTACCCTTAACTAGTACCCTCGCATTCACTAGTAGTCTGAACTAGTACCCTGGCCGTATCAGTACCCAGAACTACTACCCTTGCCGTAGCCAGTTGCCTTAAGTAGTACCCTGGCCTTAACTAGTAGTATTCACTTGTATTCTTGCATCAACTAGTAGCCTTAACTAGGCCTCTTGCCTTCAGTAGTGGCCTGAACTAGTACTCGTGCCTTAGCTAGTACTCTTAACTAGTACAGTGCCCCTAACTCATATCCTGAACTAGTAGCCTTCTCTAAACTAGTACCCTTCACTAGTACCCTTGCCTTCACTAGTACCCTGGCCTTCTCCAGTAGCCTTAACTCAGACCCTGGCCTTCACTGGCAGCCTTAAGTAGTACCCTTAACTAGTACCCTCGCATTCACTAGTAGCCTGAACTAGTACCCTGGCCGTATCAGTACCCAGAACTACTACCCTTGCCGTAACCAGTTGCCTTAAGTAGTACCCTGGCCTTAACTAGTAGTATTCACTTGTATTCTTGCATCAACTAGTAGCCTTAACTAGGACTCTTGCCTTAAGCAGTGGCCTGAATTTGTACCTTGCCTTAACTAGCAGCCTTAACTAGCACCCGTGCCTTTACTAGTACTCTTAACTAGTACAGTGGCCCTAACTAGTAGCCTGAACTAGTCCCCTTGCCTTAGGTAGTCCCTTTTCCAAACTAGTACCCTTCTTGAGTACCCCTTTTTCTATGGAGTAGGGTATGGTCCAGTAGGGTGTCATAAGGTAGGGTAGCATACGGTAGAACAGAGAAAACAGAATCCAATAGAATAGAAGAGGATAAGTCAGGATAGCTTAGTTTCGTGTAGGGTATGGTAGAGTAGCATAGGAAGGAATAGAGAAAAGAGAAAACGAGAATCCAATACAACAGAATCGAAAAGAAGAGACTAGATGAGGAAAGACTAGGGCGGGATAGGGTTCTGTCGAATAGAAGAGCGTAGAATGGTGTGGAATGGAGTCAAATGCAGTCAAACCGAAATGAATAGACGAGAAAAGAGTTGAATAGAGCGGAATAGCACCGAATAGGGACATATAGGGCTGAGTCGAGCCCAATCGAGCCCAATCGAGCCCGATCAAGTCAAATCGACCAGATTCGAGCTGAATGGAGCCGAATGGAGCTGGAATGAGCCAAATAGAGACACAGAAAATGAGCCAAGCTAGATCGAGCCAAATCGCACCTAATCGCATCCTATTGCATCGAATCTCGTCGAAGTCCATCCAATCCCACCAAAACCCATTGAATCTCATGAAATCTCACCGAATCCCGTCCAATTGTGTCCAATCGGGTCGAATCGAATGCAATCGAATTCAATAGAACAGCTTAGAGTAGTGTAGGTTAGGCTGGGATTCAATAGGGTAGGGCAGAGAGGAATAGACTAGAGAAGCATAGAGTAGAAGAGAAGAGAATACAAAGAGTAGAATGGAGTAGAGTGGAGTAGAGTAGACTAGTCAGAGTCGAGTAGTGCAGAATAGAGATGAATAGATCCAATTCGAGCTGAATCGAGTCGAATGGAGAGGAAATGAGACAAATCTCCATGAATCGAATAGATTAGAGTAGAGTAGGGTGGGGGAGAAGAGAATAGAATAGTGTAGAATGGAGTCGAACAGAGTAGAATGGTGTGGAATGGAGTCGAATGGAGCCAAATAGAGACGAATAAAGTAGAAAAGAGTTGAATAGAGCTGAACAGGGCCGGATACGTTTGGATCGAGCCTAATGATGCTGAGTCGAGCAGAATCGAGCGAAATTGTCCCGATTCAAGCCAAATCGAGCTAAATCAAGCCAATTCAAGCCTAATCCCATGGAATCGCCTTGAAAGGCATTGAATCGGATCGAATCGATTAGAGTAGAGGAGGGTAGAGTAGGAGGGGTTAGACTAGAAGAGAACAGAACACAAGAGAAAGAATCGAATAGAATGAAGTAGAGACGAGTACGGTAGAATAGAGTCCAATAGAGTTGAATAGAGCCAAAGAGAGCTGAATGCAGCCGAATCCACCAAATTCGAGGTGAATCGAGAAGAATCATGTCGAATCGTGTTGAAAAGTGTCGAATCCAATCCAATAGTTTAGTGTAGGGCAGGTAAGATGAGGGGAGGGGAGGGTAGAAAAGAATAGATTAGAATAGACCAGAAAGAATAGAGAAGAGTAGACTGGAGTCAAATAGAGTCAAATCCTGCCGAAATGAGCCGAATAGAGAGGAAAAGGGCCAAGTCCAACCGAATCGAGTTGAATTCGCACAAAAAGGAGCTGATTCGAGCGAATAGGACCTGAATCAGGTCGAATCCCGTTCAAGTCTGTTGAATAGAATAGAACAGATTGCAGTAGGCTAAGTTAGAGTAGGGTAGGATAGACCAAAATGCAGTAGAACAGAACAGGATAGAAGAGAACTGAAAGACTAGAATAGGGTCGAGTAGTGCAGAGTCTAGAAGAATAGAGTTGAATATTGCCGACTAGAGCAAAATAGAGCCCAAAAGACCCAACGTGATAGAAATCAAGATGAATGGCGCCGAATCCCGCGGAATCATGCTGGATCGCGTCGAATCCCGTTGAATTGCATTGAATCCCATCCATTCAAGTCCAATCCAATCGAATCGATTAGAATAGACTAGAGAAGGGTAGAGTACAAGACAATAGAATAGAGAAGAATACAGTCGGATGGAGTAGAATGGTGTAGAATGGAGTTGAAAAGAGATAATAGAGTTGAGTAGACTCATAGAGCCATATAGAGTTGAATAGAGCCTATTCAAGCTGAATAGAACTGACCAGGGCGAAATGGAGCCGATTAGAACTGAATCGAACCGATTAGAGCCCAAGAGGGATGAATGGAGTGCAACGGAGCCGATTGGAGCCGAATCGCATCGAAATGCGTGGAATCGAATCCAGTGGAATAGATTAGAGTAGGGTTGGTTAAAATAGAGTAGAAGAGAATTGAACACAGTAAAAGAGAATAAAAAGAATACAAGAGAATCGAGTCCAAAAGGTTAGAGCAGAGCAGAATAGTGTAGAGCAGAACAGAGTCGAATAGAGTCTAAGCGAGCCAAATGGAGAAGAAACAAGGCAAATCGCGTTGAATCCCCTCGAACCAATTCCAGTCAATTAGGGTAGGGTAGAGTAAAATAGTGTTGAGTGGAGTAGAATGCTGTGCAACGCAATCGAATGGAGTCGAAAGGAGTAGAAAAGAGCCGAATAGAGCCGAATAGTGCTGAAGAGGGCCGAAGAGGGCCGAATCGAGCTGAATTGAGCCAAATCCAGTAAATCGAGCCTAATGGAGCCGAATTGAGCCGAATCCAGTTGAATCGACACCCTTCGAGCCAAATGGAGCCGAATGGACATGAATCGAACCAATTCGACGTGAATCGTGTCCAAATTCATGGAATCGAATTGAACAGATTAGAGTAGGGGAGGTTCGGGTATGGCAGGGTGGAATAGAGTAGAGTAGCATAGAATAAAACAGAAGAGAATAGAAGAGAACAGAACAATACAGAACGAATACAGAAAACAGTAGGCTAGAGTAGTGTAGAGGGAAACAGAGTAGAGTAGAATAGATTCGAACGGAGCTAAATAGAGGCAAACTGAGCCGAATCGTGTCCAAATGGGTTGAATCCAATCCAATCCAACGGATTAGAATAGAGTAGAGTTGGGTAGCATAGGGTAGGGTAGAATAGAGTAGACTAGAACAGAACAGAATAGGAAGAATAAAGAAAATAAAGAAGAGTAGACTAGAGTACGATAGAGTAGGCTAGTGTATAATAGGGTAGACTCGAATACAGCTGAGTAGAGCCGAATGGAGTCGAAATGAGAGGAATCACGTCTAATCGATTCGAGTAAATTAGAGTGGTGTAGGCTAGAGTAGAGCAGAATAGTGTAGAATGGTGTGGAATAAATAGAATGGAGTAGAATGGAGTCAAATAGAGACAAAAAGAGTAGAGAAGAGTCGAATAGAGCAGAATAGGGCCGAAAGAGGCGGAATTGAGCAGCATCGAAGCAATTCAAGCCAAACGAACCGAATAGAGCCAAATGGAATAGAATCGAGCTGATTCAAGCTTAATCACGTCGAATCCCGTTCAATGCATCCAATGCAATCCAAACGTCTAGATTAGAGAAGGGGAGAGGAGGGTGGAATAGAATAGAATAGAGTAGAGTAGACTAGAAGAGATTAGAACAGAATAGAAGGAATAGAATAGAGTAGAAAAGAGTAGGGTCGAATAGACTCGAATAGAGTCGATTAGAGACGAATAGGCCAAATAGAGACGAATAGAGAAAACAGAGCTGAATGGAGCCGAATAGAGACGTAAAGGAGCCATATAGAGCCGATTCGCACCTAATCGAGCTGAATCAAGCAGAATCACGCCGACTGTCACTGAATAGCGTCGAATCACATCGAATCACGTCGAATCGCATCAAATCACATCGTTTTGTGTCGGACCGGGTCGAATCGCTTCGGATCGCATCGGATTGCATCGAATGTCGTCGAATCACGACGAATCACGCCCCATCACGTCCAATAACTTCGAATTGCGTCCAATCTCCTAGAATTCTGCTGAATCACGTCGAATCGTATGGAATCTCGCCTAATCTCTTTGAATCCCGTCAAATGCCTTCGGACCTTGTCGAATCCCGTCAAATCCTGTCCAATCGCGTCGAAGTGAATCGAATTGAATCAAATAGATTCAAGTAGGGTGGGTTTGGGTGGGGTGCAGTAGGGTTGGGTAGGGTAGGATAGAACAGAGTCCAACAGAATAGGAGAGAACAGAACAGAAGAGAAAGAATCCAGCAGAATAGAATAGAGTAGAAAAGAGTCAGATAGTGCAGAACATAGCCGAATGGAGACAAAACAAGATGAATCGCGTTGAATCGCTTCGAATCGGGTCAAATCGAATCCATTCGAATAGATTAGGGTAGGGAAGGGTAGACGAGAATAGAGGAGAAGAGTGCAGAATGGTGTGGAATGGATTAGAACGGAGCCGACTCGAGACGAATAGAGTAGAAAAGAGTCGAATAGAGCATAGTTGGGCCGAATAGGGCCAAAGAAGGCCTAATCGAGCAGAATCCAGCAGAATCGATGCCATTGGAGCTGAATGGAGCAAAATGGAGCCCAATCGAACCGACTCGAAGCGAATTGATCTGATTCAAGCCTAATCGGGTGGAATGGCGTGAAAATGCGATGACTCGAACAGAATCAAAGATTAGAGAAGGGGAGGGGAGCGGCCGGGAGGGTAGAACAGAATAGAATAGAACAGTACATAATAGAAGGAAGAGAAGATAGCACAGTACGGTAGAGCAGAGAAGAGTAGAGTCGAATAGAGTGAAATAGTGCAGAATAGAGCTGAATAGAGCCAATTCTAGCCGAATCGAGCCCAATGGAAACAAAACGTGATGAATCGCGTCGAATAGCGTCCAATCGAATCCATTAGAATAGATTAGAGTAGGGTAGGGTAGAACAGAATAGAGTAGAATGGAGTCGAATGGAGTTGCATAGAGAAAACTAGAGTAGAAAAGAGTCGAATCGAGCCGAATAAGGCTGAACCAAGTCGAATTGAGTTGAAACAAGCTGAATCGAAGCGATTCAAGCTGAATCGAGCTGATGGTGCCGAATGAGCCGATTCAAGCCTCATCGCGTCCAATCACATTGAAATGCTTTGAATCGAATCCAATTGAATAGATTCGAAAAGGTTAGGGTAGGGTGGTTTTTGCTAGGGTAGACTAGGGTAGACGAAAGTAGACTAGAGTAGAGTAGACAAGAGAAGTCTAGACTAGTAGCCTAGACAAGACAGCTGGACTAGTCAGACTAGTGGTATAGATCAGTAGGCTAGACAACTAGCCTTGAAGAGTACCCTTGCCCTGACAAGTCCCCTAAATTCTGAATCTGAACTAGTCCCCTTGCCTTAACTAGTATCCTGAACTAGTAGCCTTGTCTGAACTAGTACCCTTAACTAGTGGCCTTGCCTTAAGTAATAGTCTTAATGTCTGCCCTTGCCTTACCAGTACCCTGAACTAGTAGCCCTGCCTTAACTAGTACCCTGGCCTTCACCAGTAGCCTTCACTAGTACCCTGGCCTTCACTAGTAGCCTTGCCTCAACTAGTACCCTTCACTAGTACCCTCGCATTAACTAGTTGTCTTAACTAGTACCTGGCCTTCTCAGTCCCCATAAGTCCTACCCTGGCCTTAACCAGCTGCCTTAACTGGTACCCTGGTCTTAACTAGTAGTATTCACTTGTACCCTTGAATCCACTGGTAGCCTAAACTAGTCGTCTTGCCTTAAGTAGTAGCCTTCGCTTGGACCTTGCCTTAACTAGTATCCTTAACTAGTACCTGTGCCTTAACTAGTACAGCGGCCATAACGAATAGCCTGAACTAGTAGCCTTGTCTGAATTAGTACCCGGAACTAGTAGCCTTGCTTTAAGTAATAGTCTTAACGTCTGCCCTTGCCTTCCTAGTACCCTTAACTAGTAGCCAAGCCTTCACTACTACCCCTAACTAGTAGCCTTGCCTTAACTAGTAGCCTTGCCTTAACCAGTTGCCTTAACTAGGACCCTGGCCTTAACTAGAAGTATCAACTTGTAAACTTGCATCAGAGTAGCCTTAACTAGTACTCTTGCCTTAAGTAGTGGGCTGAACTAGTACTCGTGCCTTAGCTAGTACTCTTAACTAGTACAGTGCCCCTAACTCGTATCCTGAACTAGTAGCCTTCTCTTAACTAGTACCCTTAACTAGTAGCCTTGCCTTCACTGGTACCCTGGCCTTCTCCAGTAGCCTTAACTCAGACCCTGGCCTTCACTGGCAGCCTTAAGTAGTACCCTTAACTAGTACCCTCGCATTCACTAGTAGTCTGAACTAGTACCCTGGCCGTATCAGTACCCAGAACTACTACCCTTGCCGTAGCCAGTTGCCTTAAGTAGTACCCTGGCCTTAACTAGTAGTATTCACTTGTATTCTTGCATCAACTAGTAGCCTTAACTAGGCCTCTTGCCTTCAGTAGTGGCCTGAACTAGTACTCGTGCCTTAGCTAGTACTCTTAACTAGTACAGTGCCCCTAACTCATATCCTGAACTAGTAGCCTTCTCTAAACTAGTACCCTTCACTAGTACCCTTGCCTTCACTAGTACCCTGGCCTTCTCCAGTAGCCTTAACTCAGACCCTGGCCTTCACTGGCAGCCTTAAGTAGTACCCTTAACTAGTACCCTCGCATTCACTAGTAGCCTGAACTAGTACCCTGGCCGTATCAGTACCCAGAACTACTACCCTTGCCGTAACCAGTTGCCTTAAGTAGTACCCTGGCCTTAACTAGTAGTATTCACTTGTATTCTTGCATCAACTAGTAGCCTTAACTAGGACTCTTGCCTTAAGCAGTGGCCTGAATTTGTACCTTGCCTTAACTAGCAGCCTTAACTAGCACCCGTGCCTTTACTAGTACTCTTAACTAGTACAGTGGCCCTAACTAGTAGCCTGAACTAGTCCCCTTGCCTTAGGTAGTCCCTTTTCCAAACTAGTACCCTTCTTGAGTACCCCTTTTTTTATGGAGTAGGGTATGGTCCAGTAGGGTGTCATAAGGTAGGGTAGCATACGGTAGAACAGAGAAAACAGAATCCAATAGAATAGAAGAGGATAAGTCAGGATAGCTTAGTTTCGTGTAGGGTATGGTAGAGTAGCATAGGAAGGAATAGAGAAAAGAGAAAACGAGAATCCAATACAACAGAATCGAAAAGAAGAGACTAGATGAGGAAAGACTAGGGCGGGATAGGGTTCTGTCGAATAGAAGAGCGTAGAATGGTGTGGAATGGAGTCAAATGCAGTCAAACCGAAATGAATAGACGAGAAAAGAGTTGAATAGAGCGGAATAGCACCGAATAGGGACATATAGGGCTGAGTCGAGCCCAATCGAGCCCAATCGAGCCCGATCAAGTCAAATCGACCAGATTCGAGCTGAATGGAGCCGAATGGAGCTGGAATGAGCCAAATAGAGACACAGAAAATGAGCCAAGCTAGATCGAGCCAAATCGCACCTAATCGCATCCTATTGCATCGAATCTCGTCGAAGTCCATCCAATCCCACCAAAACCCATTGAATCTCATGAAATCTCACCGAATCCCGTCCAATTGTGTCCAATCGGGTCGAATCGAATGCAATCGAATTCAATAGAACAGCTTAGAGTAGTGTAGGTTAGGCTGGGATTCAATAGGGTAGGGCAGAGAGGAATAGACTAGAGAAGCATAGAGTAGAAGAGAAGAGAATACAAAGAGTAGAATGGAGTAGAGTGGAGTAGAGTAGACTAGTCAGAGTCGAGTAGTGCAGAATAGAGATGAATAGATCCAATTCGAGCTGAATCGAGTCGAATGGAGAGGAAATGAGACAAATCTCCATGAATCGAATAGATTAGAGTAGAGTAGGGTGGGGGAGAAGAGAATAGAATAGTGTAGAATGGAGTCGAACAGAGTAGAATGGTGTGGAATGGAGTCGAATGGAGCCAAATAGAGACGAATAAAGTAGAAAAGAGTTGAATAGAGCTGAACAGGGCCGGATACGTTTGGATCGAGCCTAATGATGCTGAGTCGAGCAGAATCGAGCGAAATTGTCC
This sequence comes from Loxodonta africana, assembly GCF_030014295.1. Taxonomy (NCBI): domain Eukaryota; kingdom Metazoa; phylum Chordata; class Mammalia; order Proboscidea; family Elephantidae; genus Loxodonta; species Loxodonta africana. The sequence continues at coordinate 498,374 of NC_087351.1, read as the reverse complement.
CGATTCAAGCCAAATCGAGCTAAATCAAGCCAATTCAAGCCTAATCCCATGGAATCGCCTTGAAAGGCATTGAATCGGATCGAATCGATTAGAGTAGAGGAGGGTAGAGTAGGAGGGGTTAGACTAGAAGAGAACAGAACACAAGAGAAAGAATCGAATAGAATGAAGTAGAGACGAGTACGGTAGAATAGAGTCCAATAGAGTTGAATAGAGCCAAAGAGAGCTGAATGCAGCCGAATCCACCAAATTCGAGGTGAATCGAGAAGAATCATGTCGAATCGTGTTGAAAAGTGTCGAATCCAATCCAATAGTTTAGTGTAGGGCAGGTAAGATGAGGGGAGGGGAGGGTAGAAAAGAATAGATTAGAATAGACCAGAAAGAATAGAGAAGAGTAGACTGGAGTCAAATAGAGTCAAATCCTGCCGAAATGAGCCGAATAGAGAGGAAAAGGGCCAAGTCCAACCGAATCGAGTTGAATTCGCACAAAAAGGAGCTGATTCGAGCGAATAGGACCTGAATCAGGTCGAATCCCGTTCAAGTCTGTTGAATAGAATAGAACAGATTGCAGTAGGCTAAGTTAGAGTAGGGTAGGATAGACCAAAATGCAGTAGAACAGAACAGGATAGAAGAGAACTGAAAGACTAGAATAGGGTCGAGTAGTGCAGAGTCTAGAAGAATAGAGTTGAATATTGCCGACTAGAGCAAAATAGAGCCCAAAAGACCCAACGTGATAGAAATCAAGATGAATGGCGCCGAATCCCGCGGAATCATGCTGGATCGCGTCGAATCCCGTTGAATTGCATTGAATCCCATCCATTCAAGTCCAATCCAATCGAATCGATTAGAATAGACTAGAGAAGGGTAGAGTACAAGACAATAGAATAGAGAAGAATACAGTCGGATGGAGTAGAATGGTGTAGAATGGAGTTGAAAAGAGATAATAGAGTTGAGTAGACTCATAGAGCCATATAGAGTTGAATAGAGCCTATTCAAGCTGAATAGAACTGACCAGGGCGAAATGGAGCCGATTAGAACTGAATCGAACCGATTAGAGCCCAAGAGGGATGAATGGAGTGCAACGGAGCCGATTGGAGCCGAATCGCATCGAAATGCGTGGAATCGAATCCAGTGGAATAGATTAGAGTAGGGTTGGTTAAAATAGAGTAGAAGAGAATTGAACACAGTAAAAGAGAATAAAAAGAATACAAGAGAATCGAGTCCAAAAGGTTAGAGCAGAGCAGAATAGTGTAGAGCAGAACAGAGTCGAATAGAGTCTAAGCGAGCCAAATGGAGAAGAAACAAGGCAAATCGCGTTGAATCCCCTCGAACCAATTCCAGTCAATTAGGGTAGGGTAGAGTAAAATAGTGTTGAGTGGAGTAGAATGCTGTGCAACGCAATCGAATGGAGTCGAAAGGAGTAGAAAAGAGCCGAATAGAGCCGAATAGTGCTGAAGAGGGCCGAAGAGGGCCGAATCGAGCTGAATTGAGCCAAATCCAGTAAATCGAGCCTAATGGAGCCGAATTGAGCCGAATCCAGTTGAATCGACACCCTTCGAGCCAAATGGAGCCGAATGGACATGAATCGAACCAATTCGACGTGAATCGTGTCCAAATTCATGGAATCGAATTGAACAGATTAGAGTAGGGGAGGTTCGGGTATGGCAGGGTGGAATAGAGTAGAGTAGCATAGAATAAAACAGAAGAGAATAGAAGAGAACAGAACAATACAGAACGAATACAGAAAACAGTAGGCTAGAGTAGTGTAGAGGGAAACAGAGTAGAGTAGAATAGATTCGAACGGAGCTAAATAGAGGCAAACTGAGCCGAATCGTGTCCAAATGGGTTGAATCCAATCCAATCCAACGGATTAGAATAGAGTAGAGTTGGGTAGCATAGGGTAGGGTAGAATAGAGTAGACTAGAACAGAACAGAATAGGAAGAATAAAGAAAATAAAGAAGAGTAGACTAGAGTACGATAGAGTAGGCTAGTGTATAATAGGGTAGACTCGAATACAGCTGAGTAGAGCCGAATGGAGTCGAAATGAGAGGAATCACGTCTAATCGATTCGAGTAAATTAGAGTGGTGTAGGCTAGAGTAGAGCAGAATAGTGTAGAATGGTGTGGAATAAATAGAATGGAGTAGAATGGAGTCAAATAGAGACAAAAAGAGTAGAGAAGAGTCGAATAGAGCAGAATAGGGCCGAAAGAGGCGGAATTGAGCAGCATCGAAGCAATTCAAGCCAAACGAACCGAATAGAGCCAAATGGAATAGAATCGAGCTGATTCAAGCTTAATCACGTCGAATCCCGTTCAATGCATCCAATGCAATCCAAACGTCTAGATTAGAGAAGGGGAGAGGAGGGTGGAATAGAATAGAATAGAGTAGAGTAGACTAGAAGAGATTAGAACAGAATAGAAGGAATAGAATAGAGTAGAAAAGAGTAGGGTCGAATAGACTCGAATAGAGTCGATTAGAGACGAATAGGCCAAATAGAGACGAATAGAGAAAACAGAGCTGAATGGAGCCGAATAGAGACGTAAAGGAGCCATATAGAGCCGATTCGCACCTAATCGAGCTGAATCAAGCAGAATCACGCCGACTGTCACTGAATAGCGTCGAATCACATCGAATCACGTCGAATCGCATCAAATCACATCGTTTTGTGTCGGACCGGGTCGAATCGCTTCGGATCGCATCGGATTGCATCGAATGTCGTCGAATCACGACGAATCACGCCCCATCACGTCCAATAACTTCGAATTGCGTCCAATCTCCTAGAATTCTGCTGAATCACGTCGAATCGTATGGAATCTCGCCTAATCTCTTTGAATCCCGTCAAATGCCTTCGGACCTTGTCGAATCCCGTCAAATCCTGTCCAATCGCGTCGAAGTGAATCGAATTGAATCAAATAGATTCAAGTAGGGTGGGTTTGGGTGGGGTGCAGTAGGGTTGGGTAGGGTAGGATAGAACAGAGTCCAACAGAATAGGAGAGAACAGAACAGAAGAGAAAGAATCCAGCAGAATAGAATAGAGTAGAAAAGAGTCAGATAGTGCAGAACATAGCCGAATGGAGACAAAACAAGATGAATCGCGTTGAATCGCTTCGAATCGGGTCAAATCGAATCCATTCGAATAGATTAGGGTAGGGAAGGGTAGACGAGAATAGAGGAGAAGAGTGCAGAATGGTGTGGAATGGATTAGAACGGAGCCGACTCGAGACGAATAGAGTAGAAAAGAGTCGAATAGAGCATAGTTGGGCCGAATAGGGCCAAAGAAGGCCTAATCGAGCAGAATCCAGCAGAATCGATGCCATTGGAGCTGAATGGAGCAAAATGGAGCCCAATCGAACCGACTCGAAGCGAATTGATCTGATTCAAGCCTAATCGGGTGGAATGGCGTGAAAATGCGATGACTCGAACAGAATCAAAGATTAGAGAAGGGGAGGGGAGCGGCCGGGAGGGTAGAACAGAATAGAATAGAACAGTACATAATAGAAGGAAGAGAAGATAGCACAGTACGGTAGAGCAGAGAAGAGTAGAGTCGAATAGAGTGAAATAGTGCAGAATAGAGCTGAATAGAGCCAATTCTAGGCCGAATCGAGCCCAATGGAAACAAAACGTGATGAATCGCGTCGAATAGCGTCCAATCGAATCCATTAGAATAGATTAGAGTAGGGTAGGGTAGAACAGAATAGAGTAGAATGGAGTCGAATGGAGTTGCATAGAGAAAACTAGAGTAGAAAAAGAGTCGAATCGAGCCGAATAAGGCTGAACCAAGTCGAATTGAGTTGAAACAAGCTGAATCGAAGCGATTCAAGCTGAATCGAGCTGATGGTGCCGAATGAGCCGATTCAAGCCTCATCGCGTCCAATCACATTGAAATGCTTTGAATCGAATCCAATTGAATAGATTCGAAAAGGTTAGGGTAGGGTGGTTTTTGCTAGGGTAGACTAGGGTAGACGAAAGTAGACTAGAGTAGAGTAGACAAGAGAAGTCTAGACTAGTAGCCTAGACAAGACAGCTGGACTAGTCAGACTAGTGGTATAGATCAGTAGGCTAGACAACTAGCCTTGAAGAGTACCCTTGCCCTGACAAGTCCCCTAAATTCTGAATCTGAACTAGTCCCCTTGCCTTAACTAGTATCCTGAACTAGTAGCCTTGTCTGAACTAGTACCCTTAACTAGTGGCCTTGCCTTAAGTAATAGTCTTAATGTCTGCCCTTGCCTTACCAGTACCCTGAACTAGTAGCCCTGCCTTAACTAGTACCCTGGCCTTCACCAGTAGCCTTCACTAGTACCCTGGCCTTCACTAGTAGCCTTGCCTCAACTAGTACCCTTCACTAGTACCCTCGCATTAACTAGTTGTCTTAACTAGTACCTGGCCTTCTCAGTCCCCATAAGTCCTACCCTGGCCTTAACCAGCTGCCTTAACTGGTACCCTGGTCTTAAGTAGTAGTATTCACTTGTACCCTTGAATCCACTGGTAGCCTAAACTAGTCGTCTTGCCTTAAGTAGTAGCCTTCGCTTGGACCTTGCCTTAACTAGTATCCTTAACTAGTACCTGTGCCTTAACTAGTACAGCGGCCATAACGAATAGCCTGAACTAGTAGCCTTGTCTGAATTAGTACCCGGAACTAGTAGCCTTGCTTTAAGTAATAGTCTTAACGTCTGCCCTTGCCTTCCTAGTACCCTTAACTAGTAGCCAAGCCTTCACTACTACCCCTAACTAGTAGCCTTGCCTTAACTAGTAGCCTTGCCTTAACCAGTTGCCTTAACTAGGACCCTGGCCTTAACTAGAAGTATCAACTTGTAAACTTGCATCAGAGTAGCCTTAACTAGTACTCTTGCCTTAAGTAGTGGGCTGAACTAGTACTCGTGCCTTAGCTAGTACTCTTAACTAGTACAGTGCCCCTAACTCGTATCCTGAACTAGTAGCCTTCTCTTAACTAGTACCCTTAACTAGTAGCCTTGCCTTCACTGGTACCCTGGCCTTCTCCAGTAGCCTTAACTCAGACCCTGGCCTTCACTGGCAGCCTTAAGTAGTACCCTTAACTAGTACCCTCGCATTCACTAGTAGTCTGAACTAGTACCCTGGCCGTATCAGTACCCAGAACTACTACCCTTGCCGTAGCCAGTTGCCTTAAGTAGTACCCTGGCCTTAACTAGTAGTATTCACTTCTATTCTTGCATCAACTAGTAGCCTTAACTAGGCCTCTTGCCTTCAGTAGTGGCCTGAACTAGTACTCGTGCCTTAGCTAGTACTCTTAACTAGTACAGTGCCCCTAACTCATATCCTGAACTAGTAGCCTTCTCTAAACTAGTACCCTTCACTAGTACCCTTGCCTTCACTAGTACCCTGGCCTTCTCCAGTAGCCTTAACTCAGACCCCTGGCCTTCACTGGCAGCCTTAAGTAGTACCCTTAACTAGTACCCTCGCATTCACTAGTAGCCTGAACTAGTACCCTGGCCGTATCAGTACCCAGAACTACTACCCTTGCCGTAACCAGTTGCCTTAAGTAGTACCCTGGCCTTAACTAGTAGTATTCACTTGTATTCTTGCATCAACTAGTAGCCTTAACTAGGACTCTTGCCTTAAGCAGTGGCCTGAATTTGTACCTTGCCTTAACTAGCAGCCTTAACTAGCACCCGTGCCTTTACTAGTACTCTTAACTAGTACAGTGGCCCTAACTAGTAGCCTGAACTAGTCCCCATTGCCTTAGGTAGTCCCTTTTCCAAACTAGTACCCTTCTTGAGTACCCCTTTTTTTATGGAGTAGGGTATGGTCCAGTAGGGTGTCATAAGGTAGGGTAGCATACGGTAGAACAGAGAAAACAGAATCCAATAGAATAGAAGAGGATAAGTCAGGATAGCTTAGTTTCGTGTAGGGTATGGTAGAGTAGCATAGGAAGGAATAGAGAAAAGAGAAAACGAGAATCCAATACAACAGAATCGAAAAGAAGAGACTAGATGAGGAAAGACTAGGGCGGGATAGGGTTCTGTCGAATAGAAGAGCGTAGAATGGTGTGGAATGGAGTCAAATGCAGTCAAACCGAAATGAATAGACGAGAAAAGAGTTGAATAGAGCGGAATAGCACCGAATAGGGACATATAGGGCTGAGTCGAGCCCAATCGAGCCCAATCGAGCCCGATCAAGTCAAATCGACCAGATTCGAGCTGAATGGAGCCGAATGGAGCTGGAATGAGCCAAATAGAGACACAGAAAATGAGCCAAGCTAGATCGAGCCAAATCGCACCTAATCGCATCCTATTGCATCGAATCTCGTCGAAGTCCATCCAATCCCACCAAAACCCATTGAATCTCATGAAATCTCACCGAATCCCGTCCAATTGTGTCCAATCGGGTCGAATCGAATGCAATCGAATTCAATAGAACAGCTTAGAGTAGTGTAGGTTAGGCTGGGATTCAATAGGGTAGGGCAGAGAGGAATAGACTAGAGAAGCATAGAGTAGAAGAGAAGAGAATACAAAGAGTAGAATGGAGTAGAGTGGAGTAGAGTAGACTAGTCAGAGTCGAGTAGTGCAGAATAGAGATGAATAGATCCAATTCGAGCTGAATCGAGTCGAATGGAGAGGAAATGAGACAAATCTCCATGAATCGAATAGATTAGAGTAGAGTAGGGTGGGGGAGAAGAGAATAGAATAGTGTAGAATGGAGTCGAACAGAGTAGAATGGTGTGGAATGGAGTCGAATGGAGCCAAATAGAGACGAATAAAGTAGAAAAGAGTTGAATAGAGCTGAACAGGGCCGGATACGTTTGGATCGAGCCTAATGATGCTGAGTCGAGCAGAATCGAGCGAAATTGTCCCGATTCAAGCCAAATCGAGCTAAATCAAGCCAATTCAAGCCTAATCCCATGGAATCGCCTTGAAAGGCATTGAATCGGATCGAATCGATTAGAGTAGAGGAGGGTAGAGTAGGAAGGGGTTAGACTAGAAGAGAACAGAACACAAGAGAAAGAATCGAATAGAATGAAGTAGAGACGAGTACGGTAGAATAGAGTCCAATAGAGTTGAATAGAGCCAAAGAGAGCTGAATGCAGCCGAATCCACCAAATTCGAGGTGAATCGAGAAGAATCATGTCGAATCGTGTTGAAAAAGTGTCGAATCCAATCCAATAGTTTAGTGTAGGGCAGGTAAGATGAGGGGAGGGGGAGGGTAGAAAAGAATAGATTAGAATAGACCAGAAAGAATAGAGAAGAGTAGACTAGAGTCAAATAGAGTCAAATCCTGCGAAATGAGCCGAATAGAGAGGAAAAGGGCCAAGTCCAACCGAATCGAGTTGAATTCGCACAAAAAGGAGCTGATTCGAGCCGATAGGACCTGAATCAGGTCGAATCCCGTTCAAGTCTGTTGAATAGAATAGAACAGATTGCAGTAGGCTAAGTTAGAGTAGGGTAGGATAGACCAAAATGCAGTAGAACAGAACAGGATAGAGAGAACTGAAAGACTAGAATAGGGTCGAGTAGTGCAGAGTCTAGAAGAATAGAGTTGAATATTGCCGACTAGAGCAAAAATAGAGCCCAAAAGACCCAACGTGATAGAAATCAAGATGAATGGCGCCGAATCCCGCGGAATCATGCTGGATCGCGTCGAATCCCGTTGAATTGCATTGAATCCCATCCATTCAAGTCCAATCCAATCGAATCGATTAGAATAGACTAGAGAAGGGTAGAGTACAAGACAATAGAATAGAGAAGAATACAGTCGGATGGAGTAGAATGGTGTAGAATGGAGTTGAAAAGAGATAATAGAGTTGAGTAGACTCATAGAGCCATATAGAGTTGAATAGAGCCTATTCAAGCTGAATAGAACTGACCAGGGCGAAATGGAGCCGATTAGAACTGAATCGAACCGATTAGAGCCCAAGAGGGATGAATGGAGTGCAACGGAGCCGATTGGAGCCGAATCGCATCGAAATGCGTGGAATCGAATCCAGTGGAATAGATTAGAGTAGGGTTGGTTAAAATAGAGTAGAAGAGAATTGAACACAGTAAAAGAGAATAAAAAGAATACAAGAGAATCGAGTCCAAAGGTTAGAGCAGAGCAGAATAGTGTAGAGCAGAACAGAGTCGAATAGAGTCTAAGCGAGCCAAATGGAGAAGAAACAAGGCAAATCGCGTTGAATCCCCTCGAACCAATTCCAGTCAATTAGGGTAGGGTAGAGTAAAATAGTGTTGAGTGGAGTAGAATGCTGTGCAACGGCAATCGAATGGAGTCGAAAGGAGTAGAAAAGAGCCGAATAGAGCCGAATAGTGCTGAAGAGGGCCGAAGAGGGCCGAATCGAGCTGAATTGAGCCCAAATCCAGTAAATCGAGCCTAATGGAGCCGAATTGAGCCGAATCCAGTTGAATCGACACCCTTCGAGCCAAATGGAGCCGAATGGACATGAATCGAACCAATTCGACCTGAATCGTGTCCAAATTCATGGAATCGAATTGAACAGATTAGAGTAGGGGAGGTTCGGGTATGGCAGGGTGGAATAGAGTAGAGTAGCATAGAATAAAACAGAAGAGAATAGAAGAGAACAGAACAATACAGAACGAATACAGAAAACAGTAGGCTAGAGTAGTGTAGAGGGAAACAGAGTAGAGTAGAATAGATTCGAACGGAGCTAAATAGAGGCAAACTGAGCCGAATCGTGTCCAAATGGGTTGAATCCAATCCAATCCCAACGGATTAGAATAGAGTAGAGTTGGGTAGCATAGGGTAGGGTAGAATAGAGTAGACTAGAACAGAACAGAATAGGAAGAATAAAGAAAATAAAGAAGAGTAGACTAGAGTACGATAGAGTAGGCTAGTGTATAATAGGGTAGACTCGAATACAGCTGAGTAGAGCCGAATGGAGTCGAAATGAGAGGAATCACGTCTAATCGATTCGAGTAAATTAGAGTGGTGTAGGCTAGAGTAGAGCAGAATAGTGTAGAATGGTGTGGAATAAATAGAATGGAGTAGAATGGAGTCAAATAGAGACAAAAAGAGTAGAGAAGAGTCGAATAGAGCAGAATAGGGCCGAAAGAGGCGGAATTGAGCAGCATCGAAGCAATTCAAGCCAAACGAACCGAATAGAGCCAAATGGAATAGAATCGAGCTGATTCAAGCTTAATCACGTCGAATCCCGTTCAATGCATCCAATGCAATCCAAACGTCTAGATTAGAGAAGGGGAGAGGAGGGTGGAATAGAATAGAATAGAGTAGAGTAGACTAGAAGAGATTAGAACAGAATAGAAGGAATAGAATAGAGTAGAAAAGAGTAGGGTCGAATAGACTCGAATAGAGTCGATTAGAGACGAATAGGCCAAATAGAGACGAATAGAGAAAACAGAGCTGAATGGAGCCGAATAGAGACGTAAAGGAGCCATATAGAGCCGATTCGCACCTAATCGAGCTGAATCAAGCAGAATCACGCCGACTGTCACTGAATAGCGTCGAATCACATCGAATCACGTCGAATCGCATCAAATCACATCGTTTTGTGTCGGACCGGGTCGAATCGCTTCGGATCGCATCGGATTGCATCGAATGTCGTCGAATCACGACGAATCACGCCCCATCACGTCCAATAACTTCGAATTGCGTCCAATCTCCTAGAATTCTGCTGAATCACGTCGAATCGTATGGAATCTCGCCTAATCTCTTTGAATCCCGTCAAATGCCTTCGGACCTTGTCGAATCCCGTCAAATCCTGTCCAATCGCGTCGAAGTGAATCGAATTGAATCAAATAGATTCAAGTAGGGTGGGTTTGGGTGGGGTGCAGTAGGGTTGGGTAGGGTAGGATAGAACAGAGTCCAACAGAATAGGAGAGAACAGAACAGAAGAGAAAGAATCCAGCAGAATAGAATAGAGTAGAAAAGAGTCAGATAGTGCAGAACATAGCCGAATGGAGACAAAACAAGATGAATCGCGTTGAATCGCTCGAATCGGGTCAAATCGAATCCATTCGAATAGATTAGGGTAGGGAAGGGTAGACGAGAATAGAGGAGAAGAGTGCAGAATGGTGTGGAATGGATTAGAACGGAGCCGACTCGAGACGAATAGAGTAGAAAAGAGTCGAATAGAGCATAGTTGGGCCGAATAGGGCCAAAGAAGGCCTAATCGAGCAGAATCCAGCAGAATCGATGCCATTGGAGCTGAATGGAGCAAAATGGAGCCCAATCGAACCGACTCGAAGCGAATTGATCTGATTCAAGCCTAATCGGGTGGAATGGCGTGAAAATGCGATGACTCGAACAGAATCAAAGATTAGAGAAGGGGAGGGGAGCGGCCGGGAGGGTAGAACAGAATAGAATAGAACAGTACATAATAGAAGGAAGAGAAGATAGCACAGTACGGTAGAGCAGAGAAGAGTAGAGTCGAATAGAGTGAAATAGTGCAGAATAGAGCTGAATAGAGCCAATTCTAGCCGAATCGAGCCCAATGGAAACAAAATGTGATGAATCGCGTCGAATAGCGTCCAATCGAATCCATTAGAATAGATTAGAGTAGGGTAGGGTAGAACAGAATAGAGTAGAATGGAGTCGAATGGAGTTGCATAGAGAAAACTAGAGTAGAAAAGAGTCGAATCGAGCCGAATAAGGATGAACCAAGTCGAATTGAGTTGAAACAAGCTGAATCGAAGCGATTCAAGCTGAATCGAGCTGATGGTGCCGAATGAGCCGATTCAAGCCTCATCGCGTCCAATCACATTGAAATGCTTTGAATCGAATCCAATTGAATAGATTCGAAAAGGTTAGGGTAGGGTGGTTTTTGCTAGGGTAGACTAGGGTAGACGAAAGTAGACTAGAGTAGAGTAGACAAGAGAAGTCTAGACTAGTAGCCTAGACAAGACAGCTGGACTAGTCAGACTAGTGGTATAGATCAGTAGGCTAGACAACTAGCCTTGAAGAGTACCCTTGCCCTGACAAGTCCCCTAAATTCTGAATCTGAACTAGTCCCCTTGCCTTAACTAGTATCCTGAACTAGTAGCCTTGTCTGAACTAGTACCCTTAACTAGTGGCCTTGCCTTAAGTAATAGTCTTAATGTCTGCCCTTGCCTTACCAGTACCCTGAACTAGTAGCCCTGCCTTAACTAGTACCCTGGCCTTCACCAGTAGCCTTCACTAGTACCCTGGCCTTCACTAGTAGCCTTGCCTCAACTAGTACCCTTCACTAGTACCCTCGCATTAACTAGTTGTCTTAACTAGTACCTGGCCTTCTCAGTCCCCATAAGTCCTACCCTGGCCTTAACCAGCTGCCTTAACTGGTACCCTGGTCTTAACTAGTAGTATTCACTTGTACCCTTGAATCCACTGGTAGCCTAAACTAGTCGTCTTGCCTTAAGTAGTAGCCCTTCGCTTGGACCTTGCCTTAACTAGTATCCTTAACTAGTACCTGTGCCTTAACTAGTACAGCGGCCATAACGAATAGCCTGAACTAGTAGCCTTGTCTGAATTAGTACCCGGAACTAGTAGCCTTGCTTTAAGTAATAGTCTTAACGTCTGCCCTTGCCTTCCTAGTACCCTTAACTAGTAGCCAAGCCTTCACTACTACCCCTAACTAGTAGCCTTGCCTTAACTAGTAGCCTTGCCTTAACCAGTTGCCTTAACTCGGACCCTGGCCTTAACTAGAAGTATCAACTTGTAAACTTGCATCAGAGTAGCCTTAACTAGTACTCTTGCCTTAAGTAGTGGGCTGAACTAGTACTCGTGCCTTAGCTAGTACTCTTAACTAGTACAGTGCCCCTAACTCATATCCTGAACTAGTAGCCTTCTCTAAACTAGTACCCTTCACTAGTACCCTTGCCTTCACTAGTACCCTGGCCTTCTCCAGTAGCCTTAACTCAGACCCTGGCCTTCACTGGCAGCCTTAAGTAGTACCCTTAACTAGTACCCTCGCATTCACTAGTAGCCTGAACTAGTACCCTGGCCGTATCAGTACCCAGAACTACTACCCTTGCCGTAACCAGTTGCCTTAAGTAGTACCCTGGCCTTAACTAGTAGTATTCACTTGTATTCTTGCATCAACTAGTAGCCTTAACTAGGACTCTTGCCTTAAAATACTATCTCTCTATGTACCTTGCCTTAACTAGCAGCCTTAACTAGCACCCGTGCCTTTACTAGTACTCTTAACTAGTACAGTGGCCCTAACTAGTAGCCTGAACTAGTCCCCTTGCCTTAGGTAGTCCCTTTTCCAAACTAGTACCCTTCTTGAGTACCCCTTTTTCTATGGAGTAGGGTATGGTCCAGTAGGGTGTCATAAGGTAGGGTAGCATACGGTAGAACAGAGAAAACAGAATCCAATAGAATAGAAGAGGATAAGTCAGGATAGCTTAGTTTCGTGTAGGGTATGGTAGAGTAGCATAGGAAGGAATAGAGAAAAGAGAAAACGAGAATCCAATACAACAGAATCGAAAAGAAGAGACTAGATGAGGAAAGACTAGGGCGGGATAGGGTTCTGTCGAATAGAAGAGCGTAGAATGGTGTGGAATGGAGTCAAATGCAGTCAAACCGAAATGAATAGACGAGAAAAGAGTTGAATAGAGCGGAATAGCACCGAATAGGGACATATAGGGCTGAGTCGAGCCCAATCGAGCCCAATCGAGCCCGATCAAGTCAAATCGACCAGATTCGAGCTGAATGGAGCCGAATGGAGCTGGAATGAGCCAAATAGAGACACAGAAAATGAGCCAAGCTAGATCGAGCCAAATCGCACCTAATCGCATCCTATTGCATCGAATCTCGTCGAAGTCCATCCAATCCCACCAAAACCCATTGAATCTCATGAAATCTCACCGAATCCCATCCAATTGTGTCCAATCGGGTCGAATCGAATGCAATCGAATTCAATAGAACAGCTTAGAGTAGTGTAGGTTAGGCTGGGATTCAATAGGGTAGGGCAGAGAGGAATAGACTAGAGAAGCATAGAGTAGAAGAGAAGAGAATACAAAGAGTAGAATGGAGTAGAGTGGAGTAGAGTAGACTAGTCAGAGTCGAGTAGTGCAGAATAGAGATGAATAGATCCAATTCGAGCTGAATCGAGTCGAATGGAGAGGAAATGAGACAAATCTCCATGAATCGAATAGATTAGAGTAGAGTAGGGTGGGGGAGAAGAGAATAGAATAGTGTAGAATGGAGTCGAACAGAGTAGAATGGTGTGGAATGGAGTCGAATGGAGCCAAATAGAGACGAATAAAGTAGAAAAGAGTTGAATAGAGCTGAACAGGGCCGGATACGTTTGGATCGAGCCTAATGATGCTGAGTCGAGCAGAATCGAGCGAAATTGTCCCGATTCAAGCCAAATCGAGCTAAATCAAGCCAATTCAAGCCTAATCCCATGGAATCGCCTTGAAAGGCATTGAATCGGATCGAATCGATTAGAGTAGAGGAGGGTAGAGTAGGAGGGGTTAGACTAGAAGAGAACAGAACACAAGAGAAAGAATCGAATAGAATGAAGTAGAGACGAGTACGGTAGAATAGAGTCCAATAGAGTTGAATAGAGCCAAAGAGAGCTGAATGCAGCCGAATCCACCAAATTCGAGGTGAATCGAGAAGAATCATGTCGAATCGTGTTGAAAAGTGTCGAATCCAATCCAATAGTTTAGTGTAGGGCAGGTAAGATGAGGGGAGGGGAGGGTAGAAAAGAATAGATTAGAATAGACCAGAAAGAATAGAGAAGAGTAGACTAGAGTCAAATAGAGTCAAATCCTGCCGAAATGAGCCGAATAGAGAGGAAAAGGGCCAAGTCCAACCGAATCGAGTTGAATTCGCACAAAAAGGAGCTGATTCGAGCCGATAGGACCTGAATCAGGTCGAATCCCGTTCAAGTCTGTTGAATAGAATAGAACAGATTGCAGTAGGCTAAGTTAGAGTAGGGTAGGATAGACCAAAATGCAGTAGAACAGAACAGGATAGAAGAGAACTGAAAGACTAGAATAGGGTCGAGTAGTGCAGAGTCTAGAAGAATAGAGTTGAATATTGCCGACTAGAGCAAAATAGAGCCCAAAAGACCCAACGTGATAGAAATCAAGATGAATGGCGCCGAATCCCGCGGAATCATGCTGGATCGCGTCGAATCCCGTTGAATTGCATTGAATCCCATCCATTCAAGTCCAATCCAATCGAATCGATTAGAATAGACTAGAGAAGGGTAGAGTACAAGACAATAGAATAGAGAAGAATACAGTCGGATGGAGTAGAATGGTGTAGAATGGAGTTGAAAAGAGATAATAGAGTTGAGTAGACTCATAGAGCCATATAGAGTTGAATAGAGCCTATTCAAGCTGAATAGAACTGACCAGGGCGAAATGGAGCCGATTAGAACTGAATCGAACCGATTAGAGCCCAAGAGGGATGAATGGAGTGCAACGGAGCCGATTGGAGCCGAATCGCATCGAAATGCGTGGAATCGAATCCAGTGGAATAGATTAGAGTAGGGTTGGTTAAAATAGAGTAGAAGAGAATTGAACACAGTAAAAGAGAATAAAAAGAATACAAGAGAATCGAGTCCAAAAGGTTAGAGCAGAGCAGAATAGTGTAGAGCAGAACAGAGTCGAATAGAGTCTAAGCGAGCCAAATGGAGAAGAAACAAGGCAAATCGCGTTGAATCCCCTCGAACCAATTCCAGTCAATTAGGGTAGGGTAGAGTAAAATAGTGTTGAGTGGAGTAGAATGCTGTGCAACGCAATTGAATGGAGTCGAAAGGAGTAGAAAAGAGCCGAATAGAGCCGAATAGTGCTGAAGAGGGCCGAAGAGGGCCGAATCGAGCTGAATTGAGCCAAATCCAGTAAATCGAGCCTAATGGAGCCGAATTGAGCCGAATCCAGTTGAATCGACACCCTTCGAGCCAAATGGAGCCAAATGGACATGAATCGAACCAATTCGACGTGAATCGTGTCCAAATTCATGGAATCGAATTGAACAGATTAGAGTAGGGGAGGTTCGGGTATGGCAGGGTGGAATAGAGTAGAGTAGCATAGAATAAAACAGAAGAGAATAGAAGAGAACAGAACAATACAGAACGAATACAGAAAACAGTAGGCTAGAGTAGTGTAGAGGGAAACAGAGTAGAGTAGAATAGATTCGAACGGAGCTAAATAGAGGCAAACTGAGCCGAATCGTGTCCAAATGGGTTGAATCCAATCCAATCCAACGGATTAGAATAGAGTAGAGTTGGGTAGCATAGGGTAGGGTAGAATAGAGTAGACTAGAACAGAACAGAATAGGAAGAATAAAGAAAATAAAGAAGAGTAGACTAGAGTACGATAGAGTAGGCTAGTGTATAATAGGGTAGACTCGAATACAGCTGAGTAGAGCCGAATGGAGTCGAAATGAGAGGAATCACGTCTAATCGATTCGAGTAAATTAGAGTGGTGTAGGCTAGAGTAGAGCAGAATAGTGTAGAATGGTGTGGAATAAATAGAATGGAGTAGAATGGAGTCAAATAGAGACAAAAAGAGTAGAGAAGAGTCGAATAGAGCAGAATAGGGCCGAAAGAGGCGGAATTGAGCAGCATCGAAGCAATTCAAGCCAAACGAACCGAATAGAGCCAAATGGAATAGAATCGAGCTGATTCAAGCTTAATCACGTCGAATCCCGTTCAATGCATCCAATGCAATCCAAACGTCTAGATTAGAGAAGGGGAGAGGAGGGTGGAATAGAATAGAATAGAGTAGAGTAGACTAGAAGAGATTAGAACAGAATAGAAGGAATAGAATAGAGTAGAAAAGAGTAGGGTCGAATAGACTCGAATAGAGTCGATTAGAGACGAATAGGCCAAATAGAGACGAATAGAGAAAACAGAGCTGAATGGAGCCGAATAGAGACGTAAAGGAGCCATATAGAGCCGATTCGCACCTAATCGAGCTGAATCAAGCAGAATCACGCCGACTGTCACTGAATAGCGTCGAATCACATCGAATCACGTCGAATCGCATCAAATCACATCGTTTTGTGTCGGACCGGGTCGAATCGCTTCGGATCGCATCGGATTGCATCGAATGTCGTCGAATCACGACGAATCACGCCCCATCACGTCCAATAACTTCGAATTGCGTCCAATCTCCTAGAATTCTGCTGAATCACGTCGAATCGTATGGAATCTCGCCTAATCTCTTTGAATCCCGTCAAATGCCTTCGGACCTTGTCGAATCCCGTCAAATCCTGTCCAATCGCGTCGAAGTGAATCGAATTGAATCAAATAGATTCAAGTAGGGTGGGTTTGGGTGGGGTGCAGTAGGGTTGGGTAGGGTAGGATAGAACAGAGTCCAACAGAATAGGAGAGAACAGAACAGAAGAGAAAGAATCCAGCAGAATAGAATAGAGTAGAAAAGAGTCAGATAGTGCAGAACATAGCCGAATGGAGACAAAACAAGATGAATCGCGTTGAATCGCTTCGAATCGGGTCAAATCGAATCCATTCGAATAGATTAGGGTAGGGAAGGGTAGACGAGAATAGAGGAGAAGAGTGCAGAATGGTGTGGAATGGATTAGAACGGAGCCGACTCGAGACGAATAGAGTAGAAAAGAGTCGAATAGAGCATAGTTGGGCCGAATAGGGCCAAAGAAGGCCTAATCGAGCAGAATCCAGCAGAATCGATGCCATTGGAGCTGAATGGAGCAAAATGGAGCCCAATCGAACCGACTCGAAGCGAATTGATCTGATTCAAGCCTAATCGGGTGGAATGGCGTGAAAATGCGATGACTCGAACAGAATCAAAGATTAGAGAAGGGGAGGGGAGCGGCCGGGAGGGTAGAACAGAATAGAATAGAACAGTACATAATAGAAGGAAGAGAAGATAGCACAGTACGGTAGAGCAGAGAAGAGTAGAGTCGAATAGAGTGAAATAGTGCAGAATAGAGCTGAATAGAGCCAATTCTAGCCGAATCGAGCCCAATGGAAACAAAATGTGATGAATCGCGTCGAATAGCGTCCAATCGAATCCATTAGAATAGATTAGAGTAGGGTAGGGTAGAACAGAATAGAGTAGAATGGAGTCGAATGGAGTTGCATAGAGAAAACTAGAGTAGAAAAGAGTCGAATCGAGCCGAATAAGGATGAACCAAGTCGAATTGAGTTGAAACAAGCTGAATCGAAGCGATTCAAGCTGAATCGAGCTGATGGTGCCGAATGAGCCGATTCAAGCCTCATCGCGTCCAATCACATTGAAATGCTTTGAATCGAATCCAATTGAATAGATTCGAAAAGGTTAGGGTAGGGTGGTTTTTGCTAGGGTAGACTAGGGTAGACGAAAGTAGACTAGAGTAGAGTAGACAAGAGAAGTCTAGACTAGTAGCCTAGACAAGACAGCTGGACTAGTCAGACTAGTGGTATAGATCAGTAGGCTAGACAACTAGCCTTGAAGAGTACCCTTGCCCTGACAAGTCCCCTAAATTCTGAATCTGAACTAGTCCCCTTGCCTTAACTAGTATCCTGAACTAGTAGCCTTGTCTGAACTAGTACCCTTAACTAGTGGCCTTGCCTTAAGTAATAGTCTTAATGTCTGCCCTTGCCTTACCAGTACCCTGAACTAGTAGCCCTGCCTTAACTAGTACCCTGGCCTTCACCAGTAGCCTTCACTAGTACCCTGGCCTTCACTAGTAGCCTTGCCTCAACTAGTACCCTTCACTAGTACCCTCGCATTAACTAGTTGTCTTAACTAGTACCTGGCCTTCTCAGTCCCCATAAGTCCTACCCTGGCCTTAACCAGCTGCCTTAACTGGTACCCTGGTCTTAACTAGTAGTATTCACTTGTACCCTTGAATCCACTGGTAGCCTAAACTAGTCGTCTTGCCTTAAGTAGTAGCCTTCGCTTGGACCTTGCCTTAACTAGTATCCTTAACTAGTACCTGTGCCTTAACTAGTACAGCGGCCATAACGAATAGCCTGAACTAGTAGCCTTGTCTGAATTAGTACCCGGAACTAGTAGCCTTGCTTTAAGTAATAGTCTTAACGTCTGCCCTTGCCTTCCTAGTACCCTTAACTAGTAGCCAAGCCTTCACTACTACCCCTAACTAGTAGCCTTGCCTTAACTAGTAGCCTTGCCTTAACCAGTTGCCTTAACTCGGACCCTGGCCTTAACTAGAAGTATCAACTTGTAAACTTGCATCAGAGTAGCCTTAACTAGTACTCTTGCCTTAAGTAGTGGGCTGAACTAGTACTCGTGCCTTAGCTAGTACTCTTAACTAGTACAGTGCCCCTAACTCATATCCTGAACTAGTAGCCTTCTCTAAACTAGTACCCTTCACTAGTACCCTTGCCTTCACTAGTACCCTGGCCTTCTCCAGTAGCCTTAACTCAGACCCTGGCCTTCACTGGCAGCCTTAAGTAGTACCCTTAACTAGTACCCTCGCATTCACTAGTAGCCTGAACTAGTACCCTGGCCGTATCAGTACCCAGAACTACTACCCTTGCCGTAACCAGTTGCCTTAAGTAGTACCCTGGCCTTAACTAGTAGTATTCACTTGTATTCTTGCATCAACTAGTAGCCTTAACTAGGACTCTTGCCTTAAGCAGTGGCCTGAATTTGTACCTTGCCTTAACTAGCAGCCTTAACTAGCACCCGTGCCTTTACTAGTACTCTTAACTAGTACAGTGGCCCTAACTAGTAGCCTGAACTAGTCCCCTTGCCTTAGGTAGTCCCTTTTCCAAACTAGTACCCTTCTTGAGTACCCCTTTTTCTATGGAGTAGGGTATGGTCCAGTAGGGTGTCATAAGGTAGGGTAGCATACGGTAGAACAGAGAAAACAGAATCCAATAGAATAGAAGAGGATAAGTCAGGATAGCTTAGTTTCGTGTAGGGTATGGTAGAGTAGCATAGGAAGGAATAGAGAAAAGAGAAAACGAGAATCCAATACAACAGAATCGAAAAGAAGAGACTAGATGAGGAAAGACTAGGGCGGGATAGGGTTCTGTCGAATAGAAGAGCGTAGAATGGTGTGGAATGGAGTCAAATGCAGTCAAACCGAAATGAATAGACGAGAAAAGAGTTGAATAGAGCGGAATAGCACCGAATAGGGACATATAGGGCTGAGTCGAGCCCAATCGAGCCCAATCGAGCCCGATCAAGTCAAATCGACCAGATTCGAGCTGAATGGAGCCGAATGGAGCTGGAATGAGCCAAATAGAGACACAGAAAATGAGCCAAGCTAGATCGAGCCAAATCGCACCTAATCGCATCCTATTGCATCGAATCTCGTCGAAGTCCATCCAATCCCACCAAAACCCATTGAATCTCATGAAATCTCACCGAATCCCATCCAATTGTGTCCAATCGGGTCGAATCGAATGCAATCGAATTCAATAGAACAGCTTAGAGTAGTGTAGGTTAGGCTGGGATTCAATAGGGTAGGGCAGAGAGGAATAGACTAGAGAAGCATAGAGTAGAAGAGAAGAGAATACAAAGAGTAGAATGGAGTAGAGTGGAGTAGAGTAGACTAGTCAGAGTCGAGTAGTGCAGAATAGAGATGAATAGATCCAATTCGAGCTGAATCGAGTCGAATGGAGAGGAAATGAGACAAATCTCCATGAATCGAATAGATTAGAGTAGAGTAGGGTGGGGGAGAAGAGAATAGAATAGTGTAGAATGGAGTCGAACAGAGTAGAATGGTGTGGAATGGAGTCGAATGGAGCCAAATAGAGACGAATAAAGTAGAAAAGAGTTGAATAGAGCTGAACAGGGCCGGATACGTTTGGATCGAGCCTAATGATGCTGAGTCGAGCAGAATCGAGCGAAATTGTCCCGATTCAAGCCAAATCGAGCTAAATCAAGCCAATTCAAGCCTAATCCCATGGAATCGCCTTGAAAGGCATTGAATCGGATCGAATCGATTAGAGTAGAGGAGGGTAGAGTAGGAGGGGTTAGACTAGAAGAGAACAGAACACAAGAGAAAGAATCGAATAGAATGAAGTAGAGACGAGTACGGTAGAATAGAGTCCAATAGAGTTGAATAGAGCCAAAGAGAGCTGAATGCAGCCGAATCCACCAAATTCGAGGTGAATCGAGAAGAATCATGTCGAATCGTGTTGAAAAGTGTCGAATCCAATCCAATAGTTTAGTGTAGGGCAGGTAAGATGAGGGGAGGGGAGGGTAGAAAAGAATAGATTAGAATAGACCAGAAAGAATAGAGAAGAGTAGACTAGAGTCAAATAGAGTCAAATCCTGCCGAAATGAGCCGAATAGAGAGGAAAAGGGCCAAGTCCAACCGAATCGAGTTGAATTCGCACAAAAAGGAGCTGATTCGAGCCGATAGGACCTGAATCAGGTCGAATCCCGTTCAAGTCTGTTGAATAGAATAGAACAGATTGCAGTAGGCTAAGTTAGAGTAGGGTAGGATAGACCAAAATGCAGTAGAACAGAACAGGATAGAAGAGAACTGAAAGACTAGAATAGGGTCGAGTAGTGCAGAGTCTAGAAGAATAGAGTTGAATATTGCCGACTAGAGCAAAATAGAGCCCAAAAGACCCAACGTGATAGAAATCAAGATGAATGGCGCCGAATCCCGCGGAATCATGCTGGATCGCGTCGAATCCCGTTGAATTGCATTGAATCCCATCCATTCAAGTCCAATCCAATCGAATCGATTAGAATAGACTAGAGAAGGGTAGAGTACAAGACAATAGAATAGAGAAGAATACAGTCGGATGGAGTAGAATGGTGTAGAATGGAGTTGAAAAGAGATAATAGAGTTGAGTAGACTCATAGAGCCATATAGAGTTGAATAGAGCCTATTCAAGCTGAATAGAACTGACCAGGGCGAAATGGAGCCGATTAGAACTGAATCGAACCGATTAGAGCCCAAGAGGGATGAATGGAGTGCAACGGAGCCGATTGGAGCCGAATCGCATCGAAATGCGTGGAATCGAATCCAGTGGAATAGATTAGAGTAGGGTTGGTTAAAATAGAGTAGAAGAGAATTGAACACAGTAAAAGAGAATAAAAAGAATACAAGAGAATCGAGTCCAAAAGGTTAGAGCAGAGCAGAATAGTGTAGAGCAGAACAGAGTCGAATAGAGTCTAAGCGAGCCAAATGGAGAAGAAACAAGGCAAATCGCGTTGAATCCCCTCGAACCAATTCCAGTCAATTAGGGTAGGGTAGAGTAAAATAGTGTTGAGTGGAGTAGAATGCTGTGCAACGCAATTGAATGGAGTCGAAAGGAGTAGAAAAGAGCCGAATAGAGCCGAATAGTGCTGAAGAGGGCCGAAGAGGGCCGAATCGAGCTGAATTGAGCCAAATCCAGTAAATCGAGCCTAATGGAGCCGAATTGAGCCGAATCCAGTTGAATCGACACCCTTCGAGCCAAATGGAGCCAAATGGACATGAATCGAACCAATTCGACGTGAATCGTGTCCAAATTCATGGAATCGAATTGAACAGATTAGAGTAGGGGAGGTTCGGGTATGGCAGGGTGGAATAGAGTAGAGTAGCATAGAATAAAACAGAAGAGAATAGAAGAGAACAGAACAATACAGAACGAATACAGAAAACAGTAGGCTAGAGTAGTGTAGAGGGAAACAGAGTAGAGTAGAATAGATTCGAACGGAGCTAAATAGAGGCAAACTGAGCCGAATCGTGTCCAAATGGGTTGAATCCAATCCAATCCAACGGATTAGAATAGAGTAGAGTTGGGTAGCATAGGGTAGGGTAGAATAGAGTAGACTAGAACAGAACAGAATAGGAAGAATAAAGAAAATAAAGAAGAGTAGACTAGAGTACGATAGAGTAGGCTAGTGTATAATAGGGTAGACTCGAATACAGCTGAGTAGAGCCGAATGGAGTCGAAATGAGAGGAATCACGTCTAATCGATTCGAGTAAATTAGAGTGGTGTAGGCTAGAGTAGAGCAGAATAGTGTAGAATGGTGTGGAATAAATAGAATGGAGTAGAATGGAGTCAAATAGAGACAAAAAGAGTAGAGAAGAGTCGAATAGAGCAGAATAGGGCCGAAAGAGGCGGAATTGAGCAGCATCGAAGCAATTCAAGCCAAACGAACCGAATAGAGCCAAATGGAATAGAATCGAGCTGATTCAAGCTTAATCACGTCGAATCCCGTTCAATGCATCCAATGCAATCCAAACGTCTAGATTAGAGAAGGGGAGAGGAGGGTGGAATAGAATAGAATAGAGTAGAGTAGACTAGAAGAGATTAGAACAGAATAGAAGGAATAGAATAGAGTAGAAAAGAGTAGGGTCGAATAGACTCGAATAGAGTCGATTAGAGACGAATAGGCCAAATAGAGACGAATAGAGAAAACAGAGCTGAATGGAGCCGAATAGAGACGTAAAGGAGCCATATAGAGCCGATTCGCACCTAATCGAGCTGAATCAAGCAGAATCACGCCGACTGTCACTGAATAGCGTCGAATCACATCGAATCACGTCGAATCGCATCAAATCACATCGTTTTGTGTCGGACCGGGTCGAATCGCTTCGGATCGCATCGGATTGCATCGAATGTCGTCGAATCACGACGAATCACGCCCCATCACGTCCAATAACTTCGAATTGCGTCCAATCTCCTAGAATTCTGCTGAATCACGTCGAATCGTATGGAATCTCGCCTAATCTCTTTGAATCCCGTCAAATGCCTTCGGACCTTGTCGAATCCCGTCAAATCCTGTCCAATCGCGTCGAAGTGAATCGAATTGAATCAAATAGATTCAAGTAGGGTGGGTTTGGGTGGGGTGCAGTAGGGTTGGGTAGGGTAGGATAGAACAGAGTCCAACAGAATAGGAGAGAACAGAACAGAAGAGAAAGAATCCAGCAGAATAGAATAGAGTAGAAAAGAGTCAGATAGTGCAGAACATAGCCGAATGGAGACAAAACAAGATGAATCGCGTTGAATCGCTTCGAATCGGGTCAAATCGAATCCATTCGAATAGATTAGGGTAGGGAAGGGTAGACGAGAATAGAGGAGAAGAGTGCAGAATGGTGTGGAATGGATTAGAACGGAGCCGACTCGAGACGAATAGAGTAGAAAAGAGTCGAATAGAGCATAGTTGGGCCGAATAGGGCCAAAGAAGGCCTAATCGAGCAGAATCCAGCAGAATCGATGCCATTGGAGCTGAATGGAGCAAAATGGAGCCCAATCGAACCGACTCGAAGCGAATTGATCTGATTCAAGCCTAATCGGGTGGAATGGCGTGAAAATGCGATGACTCGAACAGAATCAAAGATTAGAGAAGGGGAGGGGAGCGGCCGGGAGGGTAGAACAGAATAGAATAGAACAGTACATAATAGAAGGAAGAGAAGATAGCACAGTACGGTAGAGCAGAGAAGAGTAGAGTCGAATAGAGTGAAATAGTGCAGAATAGAGCTGAATAGAGCCAATTCTAGCCGAATCGAGCCCAATGGAAACAAAACGTGATGAATCGCGTCGAATAGCGTCCAATCGAATCCATTAGAATAGATTAGAGTAGGGTAGGGTAGAACAGAATAGAGTAGAATGGAGTCGAATGGAGTTGCATAGAGAAAACTAGAGTAGAAAAGAGTCGAATCGAGCCGAATAAGGCTGAACCAAGTCGAATTGAGTTGAAACAAGCTGAATCGAAGCGATTCAAGCTGAATCGAGCTGATGGTGCCGAATGAGCCGATTCAAGCCTCATCGCGTCCAATCACATTGAAATGCTTTGAATCGAATCCAATTGAATAGATTCGAAAAGGTTAGGGTAGGGTGGTTTTTGCTAGGGTAGACTAGGGTAGACGAAAGTAGACTAGAGTAGAGTAGACAAGAGAAGTCTAGACTAGTAGCCTAGACAAGACAGCTGGACTAGTCAGACTAGTGGTATAGATCAGTAGGCTAGACAACTAGCCTTGAAGAGTACCCTTGCCCTGACAAGTCCCCTAAATTCTGAATCTGAACTAGTCCCCTTGCCTTAACTAGTATCCTGCACTAGTAGCCTTGTCTGAACTAGTACCCTTAACTAGTAGCCTTGCCTTAAGTAATAGTCTTAATGTCTGCCCTTGCCTTACCAGTACCCTGAACTAGTAGCCCTGCCTTAACTAGTACCCTGGCCTTCACCAGTAGCCTTCACTAGTACCCTGGCCTTCACTAGTAGCCTTGCCTCAACTAGTACCCTTCACTAGTACCCTCGCATTAACTAGTTGTCTTAACTAATACCTGGCCTTCTCAGTCCCCATAAGTCCTACCCTGGCCTTAACCAGCTGCCTTAACTGGTACCCTGGTCTTAACTAGTAGTATTCACTTGTACCCTTGAATCCACTGGTAGCCTAAACTAGTCGTCTTGCCTTAAGTAGTAGCCTTCGCTTGGACCTTGCCTTAACTAGTATCCTTAACTAGTACCTGTGCCTTAACTAGTACAGCGGCCATAACGAATAGCCTGAACTAGTAGCCTTGTCTGAATTAGTACCCGGAACTAGTAGCCTTGCTTTAAGTAATAGTCTTAACGTCTGCCCTTGCCTTCCTAGTACCCTTAACTAGTAGCCAAGCCTTCACTGCTACCCCTAACTAGTAGCCTTGCCTTAACTAGTAGCCTTGCCTTAACCAGTTGCCTTAACTAGGACCCTGGCCTTAACTAGAAGTATCAACTTGTAAACTTGCATCAGAGTAGCCTTAACTAGTACTCTTGCCTTAAGTAGTGGGCTGAACTAGTACTCGTGCCTTAGCTAGTACTCTTAACTAGTACAGTGCCCCTAACTCGTATCCTGAACTAGTAGCCTTCTCTTAACTAGTACCCTTAACTAGTAGCCTTGCCTTCACTGGTACCCTGGCCTTCTCCAGTAGCCTTAACTCAGACCCTGGCCTTCACTGGCAGCCTTAAGTAGTACCCTTAACTAGTACCCTCGCATTCACTAGTAGTCTGAACTAGTACCCTGGCCGTATCAGTACCCAGAACTACTACCCTTGCCGTAGCCAGTTGCCTTAAGTAGTACCCTGGCCTTAACTAGTAGTATTCACTTGTATTCTTGCATCAACTAGTAGCCTTAACTAGGCCTCTTGCCTTCAGTAGTGGCCTGAACTAGTACTCGTGCCTTAGCTAGTACTCTTAACTAGTACAGTGCCCCTAACTCATATCCTGAACTAGTAGCCTTCTCTAAACTAGTACCCTTCACTAGTACCCTTGCCTTCACTAGTACCCTGGCCTTCTCCAGTAGCCTTAACTCAGACCCTGGCCTTCACTGGCAGCCTTAAGTAGTACCCTTAACTAGTACCCTCGCATTCACTAGTAGCCTGAACTAGTACCCTGGCCGTATCAGTACCCAGAACTACTACCCTTGCCGTAACCAGTTGCCTTAAGTAGTACCCTGGCCTTAACTAGTAGTATTCACTTGTATTCTTGCATCAACTAGTAGCCTTAACTAGGACTCTTGCCTTAAGCAGTGGCCTGAATTTGTACCTTGCCTTAACTAGCAGCCTTAACTAGCACCCGTGCCTTTACTAGTACTCTTAACTAGTACAGTGGCCCTAACTAGTAGCCTGAACTAGTCCCCTTGCCTTAGGTAGTCCCTTTTCCAAACTAGTACCCTTCTTGAGTACCCCTTTTTTTATGGAGTAGGGTATGGTCCAGTAGGGTGTCATAAGGTAGGGTAGCATACGGTAGAACAGAGAAAACAGAATCCAATAGAATAGAAGAGGATAAGTCAGGATAGCTTAGTTTCGTGTAGGGTATGGTAGAGTAGCATAGGAAGGAATAGAGAAAAGAGAAAACGAGAATCCAATACAACAGAATCGAAAAGAAGAGACTAGATGAGGAAAGACTAGGGCGGGATAGGGTTCTGTCGAATAGAAGAGCGTAGAATGGTGTGGAATGGAGTCAAATGCAGTCAAACCGAGATGAATAGACGAGAAAAGAGTTGAATAGAGCGGAATAGCACCGAATAGGGACATATAGGGCTGAGTCGAGCCCAATCGAGCCCAATCGAGCCCGATCAAGTCAAATCGACCAGATTCGAGCTGAATGGAGCCGAATGGAGCTGGAATGAGCCAAATAGAGACACAGAAAATGAGCCAAGCTAGATCGAGCCAAATCGCACCTAATCGCATCCTATTGCATCGAATCTCGTCGAAGTCCATCCAATCCCACCAAAACCCATTGAATCTCATGAAATCTCACCGAATCCCGTCCAATTGTGTCCAATCGGGTCGAATCGAATGCAATCGAATTCAATAGAACAGCTTAGAGTAGTGTAGGTTAGGCTGGGATTCAATAGGGTAGGGCAGAGAGGAATAGACTAGAGAAGCATAGAGTAGAAGAGAAGAGAATACAAAGAGTAGAATGGAGTAGAGTGGAGTAGAGTAGACTAGTCAGAGTCGAGTAGTGCAGAATAGAGATGAATAGATCCAATTCGAGCTGAATCGAGTCGAATGGAGAGGAAATGAGACAAATCTCCATGAATCGAATAGATTAGAGTAGAGTAGGGTGGGGGAGAAGAGAATAGAATAGTGTAGAATGGAGTCGAACAGAGTAGAATGGTGTGGAATGGAGTCGAATGGAGCCAAATAGAGACGAATAAAGTAGAAAAGAGTTGAATAGAGCTGAACAGGGCCGGATACGTTTGGATCGAGCCTAATGATGCTGAGTCGAGCAGAATCGAGCGAAATTGTCCCGATTCAAGCCAAATCGAGCTAAATCAAGCCAATTCAAGCCTAATCCCATGGAATCGCCTTGAAAGGCATTGAATCGGATCGAATCGATTAGAGTAGAGGAGGGTAGAGTAGGAGGGGTTAGACTAGAAGAGAACAGAACACAAGAGAAAGAATCGAATAGAATGAAGTAGAGACGAGTACGGTAGAATAGAGTCCAATAGAGTTGAATAGAGCCAAAGAGAGCTGAATGCAGCCGAATCCACCAAATTCGAGGTGAATCGAGAAGAATCATGTCGAATCGCGTTGAAAAGTGTCGAATCCAATCCAATAGTTTAGTGTAGGGCAGGTAAGATGAGGGGAGGGGAGGGTAGAAAAGAATAGATTAGAATAGACCAGAAAGAATAGAGAAGAGTAGACTAGAGTCAAATAGAGTCAAATCCTGCCGAAATGAGCCGAATAGAGAGGAAAAGGGCCAAGTCCAACCGAATCGAGTTGAATTCGCACAAAAAGGAGCTGATTCGAGCCGATAGGACCTGAATCAGGTCGAATCCCGTTCAAGTCTGTTGAATAGAATAGAACAGATTGCAGTAGGCTAAGTTAGAGTAGGGTAGGATAGACCAAAATGCAGTAGAACAGAACAGGATAGAAGAGAACTGAAAGACTAGAATAGGGTCGAGTAGTGCAGAGTCTAGAAGAATAGAGTTGAATATTGCCGACTAGAGCAAAATAGAGCCCAAAAGACCCAACGTGATAGAAATCAAGATGAATGGCGCCGAATCCCGCGGAATCATGCTGGATCGCGTCGAATCCCGTTGAATTGCATTGAATCCCATCCATTCAAGTCCAATCCAATCGAATCGATTAGAATAGACTAGAGAAGGGTAGAGTACAAGACAATAGAATAGAGAAGAATACAGTCGGATGGAGTAGAATGGTGTAGAATGGAGTTGAAAAGAGATAATAGAGTTGAGTAGACTCATAGAGCCATATAGAGTTGAATAGAGCCTATTCAAGCTGAATAGAACTGACCAGGGCGAAATGGAGCCGATTAGAACTGAATCGAACCGATTAGAGCCCAAGAGGGATGAATGGAGTGCAACGGAGCCGATTGGAGCCGAATCGCATCGAAATGCGTGGAATCGAATCCAGTGGAATAGATTAGAGTAGGGTTGGTTAAAATAGAGTAGAAGAGAATTGAACACAGTAAAAGAGAATAAAAAGAATACAAGAGAATCGAGTCCAAAAGGTTAGAGCAGAGCAGAATAGTGTAGAGCAGAACAGAGTCGAATAGAGTCTAAGCGAGCCAAATGGAGAAGAAACAAGGCAAATCGCGTTGAATCCCCTCGAACCAATTCCAGTCAATTAGGGTAGGGTAGAGTAAAATAGTGTTGAGTGGAGTAGAATGCTGTGCAACGCAATTGAATGGAGTCGAAAGGAGTAGAAAAGAGCCGAATAGAGCCGAATAGTGCTGAAGAGGGCCGAAGAGGGCCGAATCGAGCTGAATTGAGCCAAATCCAGTAAATCGAGCCTAATGGAGCCGAATTGAGCCGAATCCAGTTGAATCGACACCCTTCGAGCCAAATGGAGCCGAATGGACATGAATCGAACCAATTCGACGTGAATCGTGTCCAAATTCATGGAATCGAATTGAACAGATTAGAGTAGGGGAGGTTCGGGTATGGCAGGGTGGAATAGAGTAGAGTAGCATAGAATAAAACAGAAGAGAATAGAAGAGAACAGAACAATACAGAACGAATACAGAAAACAGTAGGCTAGAGTAGTGTAGAGGGAAACAGAGTAGAGTAGAATAGATTCGAACGGAGCTAAATAGAGGCAAACTGAGCCGAATCGTGTCCAAATGGGTTGAATCCAATCCAATCCAACGGATTAGAATAGAGTAGAGTTGGGTAGCATAGGGTAGGGTAGAATAGAGTAGACTAGAACAGAACAGAATAGGAAGAATAAAGAAAATAAAGAAGAGTAGACTAGAGTACGATAGAGTAGGCTAGTGTATAATAGGGTAGACTCGAATACAGCTGAGTAGAGCCGAATGGAGTCGAAATGAGAGGAATCACGTCTAATCGATTCGAGTAAATTAGAGTGGTGTAGGCTAGAGTAGAGCAGAATAGTGTAGAATGGTGTGGAATAAATAGAATGGAGTAGAATGGAGTCAAATAGAGACAAAAAGAGTAGAGAAGAGTCGAATAGAGCAGAATAGGGCCGAAAGAGGCGGAATTGAGCAGAATCGAAGCAATTCAAGCCAAACGAACCGAATAGAGCCAAATGGAATAGAATCGAGCTGATTCAAGCTTAATCACGTCGAATCCCGTTCAATGCATCCAATGCAATCCAAACGTCTAGATTAGAGAAGGGGAGAGGAGGGTGGAATAGAATAGAATAGAGTAGAGTAGACTAGAAGAGATTAGAACAGAATAGAAGGAATAGAATAGAGTAGAAAAGAGTAGGGTCGAATAGACTTGAATAGAGTCGATTAGAGACGAATAGGCCAAATAGAGACGAATAGAGAAAACAGAGCTGAATGGAGCCGAATAGAGACGTAAAGGAGCCATATAGAGCCGATTCGCACCTAATCGAGCTGAATCAAGCAGAATCACGCCGACTGTCACTGAATAGCGTCGAATCACATCGAATCACGTCGAATCGCATCAAATCACATCGTTTTGTGTCGGACCGGGTCGAATCGCTTCGGATCGCATCGGATTGCATCGAATGTCGTCGAATCACGACGAATCACGCCCCATCACGTCCAATAACTTCGAATTGCGTCCAATCTCCTAGAATTCTGCTGAATCACGTCGAATCGTATGGAATCTCGCCTAATCTCTTTGAATCCCGTCAAATGCCTTCGGACCTTGTCGAATCCCGTCAAATCCTGTCCAATCGCGTCGAAGTGAATCGAATTGAATCAAATAGATTCAAGAAGGGTGGGTTTGGGTGGGGTGCAGTAGGGTTGGGTAGGGTAGGATAGAACAGAGTCCAACAGAATAGGAGAGAACAGAACAGAAGAGAAAGAATCCAGCAGAATAGAATAGAGTAGAAAAGAGTCCGATAGTGCAGAACATAGCCGAATGGAGACAAAACAAGATGAATCGCGTTGAATCGCTTCGAATCGGGTCAAATCGAATCCATTCGAATAGATTAGGGTAGGGAAGGGTAGACGAGAATAGAGGAGAAGAGTGCAGAATGGTGTGGAATGGATTAGAACGGAGCCGACTCGAGAC
Source organism: Loxodonta africana (assembly GCF_030014295.1). Taxonomy (NCBI): domain Eukaryota; kingdom Metazoa; phylum Chordata; class Mammalia; order Proboscidea; family Elephantidae; genus Loxodonta; species Loxodonta africana. Next base: position 468,594 of record NC_087351.1, on the reverse strand, counting down.
GAATAGAGTAGAAAAGAGTCGAATAGAGCATGGTTGGGCCGAATAGGGCCAAAGAAGGCCTAATCGAGCAGAATCCAGCAGAATCGATGCCATTGGAGCTGAATGGAGCAAAATGGAGCCCAATCGAACCGACTCGAAGCGAATTGATCTGATTCAAGCCTAATCGGGTGGAATGGCGTGAAAATGCGATGACTCGAACAGAATCAAAGATTAGAGAAGGGGAGGGGAGCGGCCGGGAGGGTAGAACAGAATAGAATAGAACAGTACATAATAGAAGGAAGAGAAGATAGCACAGTACGGTAGAGCAGAGAAGAGTAGAGTCGAATAGAGTGAAATAGTGCAGAATAGAGCTGAATAGAGCCAATTCTAGCCGAATCGAGCCCAATGGAAACAAAACGTGATGAATCGCGTCGAATAGCGTCCAATCGAATCCATTAGAATAGATTAGAGTAGGGTAGGGTAGAACAGAATAGAGTAGAATGGAGTCGAATGGAGTTGCATAGAGAAAACTAGAGTAGAAAAGAGTCGAATCGAGCCGAATAAGGCTGAACCAAGTCGAATTGAGTTGAAACAAGCTGAATCGAAGCGATTCAAGCTGAATCGAGCTGATGGTGCCGAATGAGCCGATTCAAGCCTCATCGCGTCCAATCACATTGAAATGCTTTGAATCGAATCCAATTGAATAGATTCGAAAAGGTTAGGGTAGGGTGGTTTTTGCTAGGGTAGACTAGGGTAGACGAAAGTAGACTAGAGTAGAGTAGACAAGAGAAGTCTAGACTAGTAGCCTAGACAAGACAGCTGGACTAGTCAGACTAGTGGTATAGATCAGTAGGCTAGACAACTAGCCTTGAAGAGTACCCTTGCCCTGACAAGTCCCCTAAATTCTGAATCTGAACTAGTCCCCTTGCCTTAACTAGTATCCTGAACTAGTAGCCTTGTCTGAACTAGTACCCTTAACTAGTGGCCTTGCCTTAAGTAATAGTCTTAATGTCTGCCCTTGCCTTACCAGTACCCTGAACTAGTAGCCCTGCCTTAACTAGTACCCTGGCCTTCACCAGTAGCCTTCACTAGTACCCTGGCCTTCACTAGTAGCCTTGCCTCAACTAGTACCCTTCACTAGTACCCTCGCATTAACTAGTTGTCTTAACTAGTACCTGGCCTTCTCAGTCCCCATAAGTCCTACCCTGGCCTTAACCAGCTGCCTTAACTGGTACCCTGGTCTTAACTAGTAGTATTCACTTGTACCCTTGAATCCACTGGTAGCCTAAACTAGTCGTCTTGCCTTAAGTAGTAGCCTTCGCTTGGACCTTGCCTTAACTAGTATCCTTAACTAGTACCTGTGCCTTAACTAGTACAGCGGCCATAACGAATAGCCTGAACTAGTAGCCTTGTCTGAATTAGTACCCGGAACTAGTAGCCTTGCTTTAAGTAATAGTCTTAACGTCTGCCCTTGCCTTCCTAGTACCCTTAACTAGTAGCCAAGCCTTCACTGCTACCCCTAACTAGTAGCCTTGCCTTAACTAGTAGCCTTGCCTTAACCAGTTGCCTTAACTAGGACCCTGGCCTTAACTAGAAGTATCAACTTGTAAACTTGCATCAGAGTAGCCTTAACTAGTACTCTTGCCTTAAGTAGTGGGCTGAACTAGTACTCGTGCCTTAGCTAGTACTCTTAACTAGTACAGTGCCCCTAACTCGTATCCTGAACTAGTAGCCTTCTCTTAACTAGTACCCTTAACTAGTAGCCTTGCCTTCACTGGTACCCTGGCCTTCTCCAGTAGCCTTAACTCAGACCCTGGCCTTCACTGGCAGCCTTAAGTAGTACCCTTAACTAGTACCCTCGCATTCACTAGTAGTCTGAACTAGTACCCTGGCCGTATCAGTACCCAGAACTACTACCCTTGCCGTAGCCAGTTGCCTTAAGTAGTACCCTGGCCTTAACTAGTAGTATTCACTTGTATTCTTGCATCAACTAGTAGCCTTAACTAGGCCTCTAGCCTTCAGTAATGGCCTGAACTAGTACTCGTGCCTTAGCTAGTACTCTTAACTAGTACAGTGCCCCTAACTCATATCCTGAACTAGTAGCCTTCTCTAAACTAGTACCCTTCACTAGTACCCTTGCCTTCACTAGTACCCTGGCCTTCTCCAGTAGCCTTAACTCAGACCCTGGCCTTCACTGGCAGCCTTAAGTAGTACCCTTAACTAGTACCCTCGCATTCACTAGTAGCCTGAACTAGTACCCTGGCCGTATCAGTACCCAGAACTACTACCCTTGCCGTAACCAGTTGCCTTAAGTAGTACCCTGGCCTTAACTAGTAGTATTCACTTGTATTCTTGCATCAACTAGTAGCCTTAACTAGGACTCTTGCCTTAAGCAGTGGCCTGAATTTGTACCTTGCCTTAACTAGCAGCCTTAACTAGCACCCGTGCCTTTACTAGTACTCTTAACTAGTACAGTGGCCCTAACTAGTAGCCTGAACTAGTCCCCTTGCCTTAGGTAGTCCCTTTTCCAAACTAGTACCCTTCTTGAGTACCCCTTTTTTTATGGAGTAGGGTATGGTCCAGTAGGGTGTCATAAGGTAGGGTAGCACACGGTAGAACAGAGAAAACAGAATCCAATAGAATAGAAGAGGATAAGTCAGGATAGCTTAGTTTCGTGTAGGGTATGGTAGAGTAGCATAGGAAGGAATAGAGAAAAGAGAAAACGAGAATCCAATACAACAGAATCGAAAAGAAGAGACTAGATGAGGAAAGACTAGGGCGGGATAGGGTTCTGTCGAATAGAAGAGCGTAGAATGGTGTGGAATGGAGTCAAATGCAGTCAAACCGAGATGAATAGACGAGAAAAGAGTTGAATAGAGCGGAATAGCACCGAATAGGGACATATAGGGCTGAGTCGAGCCCAATCGAGCCCAATCGAGCCCGATCAAGTCAAATCGACCAGATTCGAGCTGAATGGAGCCGAATGGAGCTGGAATGAGCCAAATAGAGACACAGAAAATGAGCCAAGCTAGATCGAGCCAAATCGCACCTAATCGCATCCTATTGCATCGAATCTCGTCGAAGTCCATCCAATCCCACCAAAACCCATTGAATCTCATGAAATCTCACCGAATCCCGTCCAATTGTGTCCAATCGGGTCGAATCGAATGCAATCGAATTCAATAGAACAGCTTAGAGTAGTGTAGGTTAGGCTGGGATTCAATAGGGTAGGGCAGAGAGGAATAGACTAGAGAAGCATAGAGTAGAAGAGAAGAGAATACAAAGAGTAGAATGGAGTAGAGTGGAGTAGAGTAGACTAGTCAGAGTCGAGTAGTGCAGAATAGAGATGAATAGATCCAATTCGAGCTGAATCGAGTCGAATGGAGAGGAAATGAGACAAATCTCCATGAATCGAATAGATTAGAGTAGAGTAGGGTGGGGGAGAAGAGAATAGAATAGTGTAGAATGGAGTTGAACAGAGTAGAATGGTGTGGAATGGAGTCGAATGGAGCCAAATAGAGACGAATAAAGTAGAAAAGAGTTGAATAGAGCTGAACAGGGCCGGATACGTTTGGATCGAGCCTAATGATGCTGAGTCGAGCAGAATCGAGCGAAATTGTCCCGATTCAAGCCAAATCGAGCTAAATCAAGCCAATTCAAGCCTAATCCCATGGAATCGCCTTGAAAGGCATTGAATCGGATCGAATCGATTAGAGTAGAGGAGGGTAGAGTAGGAGGGGTTAGACTAGAAGAGAACAGAACACAAGAGAAAGAATCGAATAGAATGAAGTAGAGACGAGTACAGTAGAATAGAGTCCAATAGAGTTGAATAGAGCCAAAGAGAGCTGAATGCAGCCGAATCCACCAAATTCGAGGTGAATCGAGAAGAATCATGTCGAATGGCGTTGAAAAGTGTCGAATCCAATCCAATAGTTTAGTGTAGGGCAGGTAAGATGAGGGGAGGGGAGGGTAGAAAAGAATAGATTAGAATAGACCAGAAAGAATAGAGAAGAGTAGACTGGAGTCAAATAGAGTCAAATCCTGCCGAAATGAGCCGAATAGAGAGGAAAAGGGCCAAGTCCAACCGAATCGAGTTGAATTCGCACAAAAAGGAGCTGATTCGAGCGAATAGGACCTGAATCAGGTCGAATCCCGTTCAAGTCTGTTGAATAGAATAGAACAGATTGCAGTAGGCTAAGTTAGAGTAGGGTAGGATAGACCAAAATGCAGTAGAACAGAACAGGATAGAAGAGAACTGAAAGACTAGAATAGGGTCGAGTAGTGCAGAGTCTAGAAGAATAGAGTTGAATATTGCCGACTAGAGCAAAATAGAGCCCAAAAGACCCAACGTGATAGAAATCAAGATGAATGGCGCCGAATCCCGCGGAATCATGCTGGATCGCGTCGAATCCCGTTGAATTGCATTGAATCCCATCCATTCAAGTCCAATCCAATCGAATCGATTAGAATAGACTAGAGAAGGGTAGAGTACAAGACAATAGAATAGAGAAGAATACAGTCGGATGGAGTAGAATGGTGTAGAATGGAGTTGAAAAGAGATAATAGAGTTGAGTAGACTCATAGAGCCATATAGAGTTGAATAGAGCCTATTCAAGCTGAATAGAACTGACCAGGGCGAAATGGAGCCGATTAGAACTGAATCGAACCGATTAGAGCCCAAGAGGGATGAATGGAGTGCAACGGAGCCGATTGGAGCCGAATCGCATCGAAATGCGTGGAATCGAATCCAGTGGAATAGATTAGAGTAGGGTTGGTTAAAATAGAGTAGAAGAGAATTGAACACAGTAAAAGAGAATAAAAAGAATACAAGAGAATCGAGTCCAAAAGGTTAGAGCAGAGCAGAATAGTGTAGAGCAGAACAGAGTCGAATAGAGTCTAAGCGAGCCAAATGGAGAAGAAACAAGGCAAATCGCGTTGAATCCCCTCGAACCAATTCCAGTCAATTAGGGTAGGGTAGAGTAAAATAGTGTTGAGTGGAGTAGAATGCTGTGCAACGCAATTGAATGGAGTCGAAAGGAGTAGAAAAGAGCCGAATAGAGCCGAATAGTGCTGAAGAGGGCCGAAGAGGGCCGAATCGAGCTGAATTGAGCCAAATCCAGTAAATCGAGCCTAATGGAGCCGAATTGAGCCGAATCCAGTTGAATCGACACCCTTCGAGCCAAATGGAGCCGAATGGACATGAATCGAACCAATTCGACCTGAATCGTGTCCAAATTCATGGAATCGAATTGAACAGATTAGAGTAGGGGAGGTTCGGGTATGGCAGGGTGGAATAGAGTAGAGTAGCATAGAATAAAACAGAAGAGAATAGAAGAGAACAGAACAATACAGAACGAATACAGAAAACAGTAGGCTAGAGTAGTGTAGAGGGAAACAGAGTAGAGTAGAATAGATTCGAACGGAGCTAAATAGAGGCAAACTGAGCCGAATCGTGTCCAAATGGGTTGAATCCAATCCAATCCAACGGATTAGAATAGAGTAGAGTTGGGTAGCATAGGATAGGGTAGAATAGAGTAGACTAGAACAGAACAGAATAGGAAGAATAAAGAAAATAAAGAAGAGTAGACTAGAGTACGATAGAGTAGGCTAGTGTATAATAGGGTAGACTCGAATACAGCTGAGTAGAGCCGAATGGAGTCGAAATGAGAGGAATCACGTCTAATCGATTCGAGTAAATTAGAGTGGTGTAGGCTAGAGTAGAGCAGAATAGTGTAGAATGGTGTGGAATAAATAGAATGGAGTAGAATGGAGTCAAATAGAGACAAAAAGAGTAGAGAAGAGTCGAATAGAGCAGAATAGGGCCGAAAGAGGCGGAATTGAGCAGAATCGAAGCAATTCAAGCCAAACGAACCGAATAGAGCCAAATGGAATAGAATCGAGCTGATTCAAGCTTAATCACGTCGAATCCCGTTCAATGCATCCAATGCAATCCAAACGTCTAGATTAGAGAAGGGGAGAGGAGGGTGGAATAGAATAGAATAGAGTAGAGTAGACTAGAAGAGATTAGAACAGAATAGAAGGAATAGAATAGAGTAGAAAAGAGTAGGGTCGAATAGACTTGAATAGAGTCGATTAGAGACGAATAGGCCAAATAGAGACGAATAGAGAAAACAGAGCTGAATGGAGCCGAATAGAGACGTAAAGGAGCCATATAGAGCCGATTCGCACCTAATCGAGCTGAATCAAGCAGAATCACGCCGACTGTCACTGAATAGCGTCGAATCACATCGAATCACGTCGAATCGCATCAAATCACATCGTTTTGTGTCGGACCGGGTCGAATCGCTTCGGATCGCATCGGATTGCATCGAATGTCGTCGAATCACGACGAATCACGCCCCATCACGTCCAATAACTTCGAATTGCGTCCAATCTCCTAGAATTCTGCTGAATCACGTCGAATCGTATGGAATCTCGCCTAATCTCTTTGAATCCCGTCAAATGCCTTCGGACCTTGTCGAATCCCGTCAAATCCTGTCCAATCGCGTCGAAGTGAATCGAATTGAATCAAATAGATTCAAGAAGGGTGGGTTTGGGTGGGGTGCAGTAGGGTTGGGTAGGGTAGGATAGAACAGAGTCCAACAGAATAGGAGAGAACAGAACAGAAGAGAAAGAATCCAGCAGAATAGAATAGAGTAGAAAAGAGTCCGATAGTGCAGAACATAGCCGAATGGAGACAAAACAAGATGAATCGCGTTGAATCGCTTCGAATCGGGTCAAATCGAATCCATTCGAATAGATTAGGGTAGGGAAGGGTAGACGAGAATAGAGGAGAAGAGTGCAGAATGGTGTGGAATGGATTAGAACGGAGCCGACTCGAGACGAATAGAGTAGAAAAGAGTCGAATAGAGCATGGTTGGGCCGAATAGGGCCAAAGAAGGCCTAATCGAGCAGAATCCAGCAGAATCGATGCCATTGGAGCTGAATGGAGCAAAATGGAGCCCAATCGAACCGACTCGAAGCGAATTGATCTGATTCAAGCCTAATCGGGTGGAATGGCGTGAAAATGCGATGACTCGAACAGAATCAAAGATTAGAGAAGGGGAGGGGAGCGGCCGGGAGGGTAGAACAGAATAGAATAGAACAGTACATAATAGAAGGAAGAGAAGATAGCACAGTACGGTAGAGCAGAGAAGAGTAGAGTCGAATAGAGTGAAATAGTGCAGAATAGAGCTGAATAGAGCCAATTCTAGCCGAATCGAGCCCAATGGAAACAAAACGTGATGAATCGCGTCGAATAGCGTCCAATCGAATCCATTAGAATAGATTAGAGTAGGGTAGGGTAGAACAGAATAGAGTAGAATGGAGTCGAATGGAGTTGCATAGAGAAAACTAGAGTAGAAAAGAGTCGAATCGAGCCGAATAAGGCTGAACCAAGTCGAATTGAGTTGAAACAAGCTGAATCGAAGCGATTCAAGCTGAATCGAGCTGATGGTGCCGAATGAGCCGATTCAAGCCTCATCGCGTCCAATCACATTGAAATGCTTTGAATCGAATCCAATTGAATAGATTCGAAAAGGTTAGGGTAGGGTGGTTTTTGCTAGGGTAGACTAGGGTAGACGAAAGTAGACTAGAGTAGAGTAGACAAGAGAAGTCTAGACTAGTAGCCTAGACAAGACAGCTGGACTAGTCAGACTAGTGGTATAGATCAGTAGGCTAGACAACTAGCCTTGAAGAGTACCCTTGCCCTGACAAGTCCCCTAAATTCTGAATCTGAACTAGTCCCCTTGCCTTAACTAGTATCCTGAACTAGTAGCCTTGTCTGAACTAGTACCCTTAACTAGTGGCCTTGCCTTAAGTAATAGTCTTAATGTCTGCCCTTGCCTTACCAGTACCCTGAACTAGTAGCCCTGCCTTAACTAGTACCCTGGCCTTCACCAGTAGCCTTCACTAGTACCCTGGCCTTCACTAGTAGCCTTGCCTCAACTAGTACCCTTCACTAGTACCCTCGCATTAACTAGTTGTCTTAACTAGTACCTGGCCTTCTCAGTCCCCATAAGTCCTACCCTGGCCTTAACCAGCTGCCTTAACTGGTACCCTGGTCTTAACTAGTAGTATTCACTTGTACCCTTGAATCCACTGGTAGCCTAAACTAGTCGTCTTGCCTTAAGTAGTAGCCTTCGCTTGGACCTTGCCTTAACTAGTATCCTTAACTAGTACCTGTGCCTTAACTAGTACAGCGGCCATAACGAATAGCCTGAACTAGTAGCCTTGTCTGAATTAGTACCCGGAACTAGTAGCCTTGCTTTAAGTAATAGTCTTAACGTCTGCCCTTGCCTTCCTAGTACCCTTAACTAGTAGCCAAGCCTTCACTACTACCCCTAACTAGTAGCCTTGCCTTAACTAGTAGCCTTGACTAAACCAGTTGCCTTAACTAGGACCCTGGCCTTAACTAGAAGTATCAACTTGTAAACTTGCATCAGAGTAGCCTTAACTAGTACTCTTGCCTTAAGTAGTGGGCTGAACTAGTACTCGTGCCTTAGCTAGTACTCTTAACTAGTACAGTGCCCCTAACTCGTATCCTGAACTAGTAGCCTTCTCTTAACTAGTACCCTTAACTAGTAGCCTTGCCTTCACTGGTACCCTGGCCTTCTCCAGTAGCCTTAACTCAGACCCTGGCCTTCACTGGCAGCCTTAAGTAGTACCCTTAACTAGTACCCTCGCATTCACTAGTAGTCTGAACTAGTACCCTGGCCGTATCAGTACCCAGAACTACTACCCTTGCCGTAGCCAGTTGCCTTAAGTAGTACCCTGGCCTTAACTAGTAGTATTCACTTGTATTCTTGCATCAACTAGTAGCCTTAACTAGGCCTCTTGCCTTCAGTAGTGGCCTGAACTAGTACTCGTGCCTTAGCTAGTACTCTTAACTAGTACAGTGCCCCTAACTCATATCCTGAACTAGTAGCCTTCTCTAAACTAGTACCCTTCACTAGTACCCTTGCCTTCACTAGTACCCTGGCCTTCTCCAGTAGCCTTAACTCAGACCCTGGCCTTCACTGGCAGCCTTAAGTAGTACCCTTAACTAGTACCCTCGCATTCACTAGTAGCCTGAACTAGTACCCTGGCCGTATCAGTACCCAGAACTACTACCCTTGCCGTAACCAGTTGCCTTAAGTAGTACCCTGGCCTTAACTAGTAGTATTCACTTGTATTCTTGCATCAACTAGTAGCCTTAACTAGGACTCTTGCCTTAAGCAGTGGCCTGAATTTGTACCTTGCCTTAACTAGCAGCCTTAACTAGCACCCGTGCCTTTACTAGTACTCTTAACTAGTACAGTGGCCCTAACTAGTAGCCTGAACTAGTCCCCTTGCCTTAGGTAGTCCCTTTTCCAAACTAGTACCCTTCTTGAGTACCCCTTTTTCTATGGAGTAGGGTATGGTCCAGTAGGGTGTCATAAGGTAGGGTAGCATATGGTAGAACAGAGAAAACAGAATCCAATAGAATAGAAGAGGATAAGTCAGGATAGCTTAGTTTCGTGTAGGGTATGGTAGAGTAGCATAGGAAGGAATAGAGAAAAGAGAAAACGAGAATCCAATACAACAGAATCGAAAAGAAGAGACTAGATGAGGAAAGACTAGGGCGGGATAGGGTTCTGTCGAATAGAAGAGCGTAGAATGGTGTGGAATGGAGTCAAATGCAGTCAAACCGAGATGAATAGACGAGAAAAGAGTTGAATAGAGCGGAATAGCACCGAATAGGGACATATAGGGCTGAGTCGAGCCCAATCGAGCCCAATCGAGCCCGATCAAGTCAAATCGACCAGATTCGAGCTGAATGGAGCCGAATGGAGCTGGAATGAGCCAAATAGAGACACAGAAAATGAGCCAAGCTAGATCGAGCCAAATCGCACCTAATCGCATCCTATTGCATCGAATCTCGTCGAAGTCCATCCAATCCCACCAAAACCCATTGAATCTCATGAAATCTCACCGAATCCCGTCCAATTGTGTCCAATCGGGTCGAATCGAATGCAATCGAATTCAATAGAACAGCTTAGAGTAGTGTAGGTTAGGCTGGGATTCAATAGGGTAGGGCAGAGAGGAATAGACTAGAGAAGCATAGAGTAGAAGAGAAGAGAATACAAAGAGTAGAATGGAGTAGAGTGGAGTAGAGTAGAATAGTCAGAGTCGAGTAGTGCAGAATAGAGATGAATAGATCCAATTCGAGCTGAATCGAGTCGAATGGAGAGGAAATGAGACAAATCTCCATGAATCGAATAGATTAGAGTAGAGTAGGGTGGGGGAGAAGAGAATAGAATAGTGTAGAATGGAGTCGAACAGAGTAGAATGGTGTGGAATGGAGTCGAATGGAGCCAAATAGAGACGAATAAAGTAGAAAAGAGTTGAATAGAGCTGAACAGGGCCGGATACGTTTGGATCGAGCCTAATGATGCTGAGTCGAGCAGAATCGAGCGAAATTGTCCCGATTCAAGCCAAATCGAGCTAAATCAAGCCAATTCAAGCCTAATCCCATGGAATCGCCTTGAAAGGCATTGAATCGGATCGAATCGATTAGAGTAGAGGAGGGTAGAGTAGGAGGGGTTAGACTAGAAGAGAACAGAACACAAGAGAAAGAATCGAATAGAATGAAGTAGAGACGAGTACAGTAGAATAGAGTCCAATAGAGTTGAATAGAGCCAAAGAGAGCTGAATGCAGCCGAATCCACCAAATTCGAGGTGAATCGAGAAGAATCATGTCGAATCGCGTTGAAAAGTGTCGAATCCAATCCAATAGTTTAGTGTAGGGCAGGTAAGATGAGGGGAGGGGAGGGTAGAAAAGAATAGATTAGAATAGACCAGAAAGAATAGAGAAGAGTAGACTAGAGTCAAATAGAGTCAAATCCTGCCGAAATGAGCCGAATAGAGAGGAAAAGGGCCAAGTCCAACCGAATCGAGTTGAATTCGCACAAAAAGGAGCTGATTCGAGCCGATAGGACCTGAATCAGGTCGAATCCCGTTCAAGTCTGTTGAATAGAATAGAACAGATTGCAGTAGGCTAAGTTAGAGTAGGGTAGGATAGACCAAAATGCAGTAGAACAGAACAGGATAGAAGAGAACTGAAAGACTAGAATAGGGTCGAGTAGTGCAGAGTCTAGAAGAATAGAGTTGAATATTGCCGACTAGAGCAAAATAGAGCCCAAAAGACCCAACGTGATAGAAATCAAGATGAATGGCGCCGAATCCCGCGGAATCATGCTGGATCGCGTCGAATCCCGTTGAATTGCATTGAATCCCATCCATTCAAGTCCAATCCAATCGAATCGATTAGAATAGACTAGAGAAGGGTAGAGTACAAGACAATAGAATAGAGAAGAATACAGTCGGATGGAGTAGAATGGTGTAGAATGGAGTTGAAAAGAGATAATAGAGTTGAGTAGACTCATAGAGCCATATAGAGTTGAATAGAGCCTATTCAAGCTGAATAGAACTGACCAGGGCGAAATGGAGCCGATTAGAACTGAATCGAACCGATTAGAGCCCAAGAGGGATGAATGGAGTGCAACGGAGCCGATTGGAGCCGAATCGCATCGAAATGCGTGGAATCGAATCCAGTGGAATAGATTAGAGTAGGGTTGGTTAAAATAGAGTAGAAGAGAATTGAACACAGTAAAAGAGAATAAAAAGAATACAAGAGAATCGAGTCCAAAAGGTTAGAGCAGAGCAGAATAGTGTAGAGCAGAACAGAGTCGAATAGAGTCTAAGCGAGCCAAATGGAGAAGAAACAAGGCAAATCGCGTTGAATCCCCTCGAACCAATTCCAGTCAATTAGGGTAGGGTAGAGTAAAATAGTGTTGAGTGGAGTAGAATGCTGTGCAACGCAATTGAATGGAGTCGAAAGGAGTAGAAAAGAGCCGAATAGAGCCGAATAGTGCTGAAGAGGGCCGAAGAGGGCCGAATCGAGCTGAATTGAGCCAAATCCAGTAAATCGAGCCTAATGGAGCCGAATTGAGCCGAATCCAGTTGAATCGACACCCTTCGAGCCAAATGGAGCCGAATGGACATGAATCGAACCAATTCGACGTGAATCGTGTCCAAATTCATGGAATCGAATTGAACAGATTAGAGTAGGGGAGGTTCGGGTATGGCAGGGTGGAATAGAGTAGAGTAGCATAGAATAAAACAGAAGAGAATAGAAGAGAACAGAACAATACAGAACGAATACAGAAAACAGTAGGCTAGAGTAGTGTAGAGGGAAACAGAGTAGAGTAGAATAGATTCGAACGGAGCTAAATAGAGGCAAACTGAGCCGAATCGTGTCCAAATGGGTTGAATCCAATCCAATCCAACGGATTAGAATAGAGTAGAGTTGGGTAGCATAGGGTAGGGTAGAATAGAGTAGACTAGAACAGAACAGAATAGGAAGAATAAAGAAAATAAAGAAGAGTAGACTAGAGTACGATAGAGTAGGCTAGTGTATAATAGGGTAGACTCGAATACAGCTGAGTAGAGCCGAATGGAGTCGAAATGAGAGGAATCACGTCTAATCGATTCGAGTAAATTAGAGTGGTGTAGGCTAGAGTAGAGCAGAATAGTGTAGAATGGTGTGGAATAAATAGAATGGAGTAGAATGGAGTCAAATAGAGACAAAAAGAGTAGAGAAGAGTCGAATAGAGCAGAATAGGGCCGAAAGAGGCGGAATTGAGCAGAATCGAAGCAATTCAAGCCAAACGAACCGAATAGAGCCAAATGGAATAGAATCGAGCTGATTCAAGCTTAATCACGTCGAATCCCGTTCAATGCATCCAATGCAATCCAAACGTCTAGATTAGAGAAGGGGAGAGGAGGGTGGAATAGAATAGAATAGAGTAGAGTAGACTAGAAGAGATTAGAACAGAATAGAAGGAATAGAATAGAGTAGAAAAGAGTAGGGTCGAATAGACTTGAATAGAGTCGATTAGAGACGAATAGGCCAAATAGAGACGAATAGAGAAAACAGAGCTGAATGGAGCCGAATAGAGACGTAAAGGAGCCATATAGAGCCGATTCGCACCTAATCGAGCTGAATCAAGCAGAATCACGCCGACTGTCACTGAATAGCGTCGAATCACATCGAATCACGTCGAATCGCATCAAATCACATCGTTTTGTGTCGGACCGGGTCGAATCGCTTCGGATCGCATCGGATTGCATCGAATGTCGTCGAATCACGACGAATCACGCCCCATCACGTCCAATAACTTCGAATTGCGTCCAATCTCCTAGAATTCTGCTGAATCACGTCGAATCGTATGGAATCTCGCCTAATCTCTTTGAATCCCGTCAAATGCCTTCGGACCTTGTCGAATCCCGTCAAATCCTGTCCAATCGCGTCGAAGTGAATCGAATTGAATCAAATAGATTCAAGAAGGGTGGGTTTGGGTGGGGTGCAGTAGGGTTGGGTAGGGTAGGATAGAACAGAGTCCAACAGAATAGGAGAGAACAGAACAGAAGAGAAAGAATCCAGCAGAATAGAATAGAGTAGAAAAGAGTCAGATAGTGCAGAACATAGCCGAATGGAGACAAAACAAGATGAATCGCGTTGAATCGCTTCGAATCGGGTCAAATCGAATCCATTCGAATAGATTAGGGTAGGGAAGGGTAGACGAGAATAGAGGAGAAGAGTGCAGAATGGTGTGGAATGGATTAGAACGGAGCCGACTCGAGACGAATAGAGTAGAAAAGAGTCGAATAGAGCATGGTTGGGCCGAATAGGGCCAAAGAAGGCCTAATCGAGCAGAATCCAGCAGAATCGATGCCATTGGAGCTGAATGGAGCAAAATGGAGCCCAATCGAACCGACTCGAAGCGAATTGATCTGATTCAAGCCTAATCGGGTGGAATGGCGTGAAAATGCGATGACTCGAACAGAATCAAAGATTAGAGAAGGGGAGGGGAGCGGCCGGGAGGGTAGAACAGAATAGAATAGAACAGTACATAATAGAAGGAAGAGAAGATAGCACAGTACGGTAGAGCAGAGAAGAGTAGAGTCGAATAGAGTGAAATAGTGCAGAATAGAGCTGAATAGAGCCAATTCTAGCCGAATCGAGCCCAATGGAAACAAAACGTGATGAATCGCGTCGAATAGCGTCCAATCGAATCCATTAGAATAGATTAGAGTAGGGTAGGGTAGAACAGAATAGAGTAGAATGGAGTCGAATGGAGTTGCATAGAGAAAACTAGAGTAGAAAAGAGTCGAATCGAGCCGAATAAGGCTGAACCAAGTCGAATTGAGTTGAAACAAGCTGAATCGAAGCGATTCAAGCTGAATCGAGCTGATGGTGCCGAATGAGCCGATTCAAGCCTCATCGCGTCCAATCACATTGAAATGCTTTGAATCGAATCCAATTGAATAGATTCGAAAAGGTTAGGGTAGGGTGGTTTTTGCTAGGGTAGACTAGGGTAGACGAAAGTAGACTAGAGTAGAGTAGACAAGAGAAGTCTAGACTAGTAGCCTAGACAAGACAGCTGGACTAGTCAGACTAGTGGTATAGATCAGTAGGCTAGACAACTAGCCTTGAAGAGTACCCTTGCCCTGACAAGTCCCCTAAATTCTGAATCTGAACTAGTCCCCTTGCCTTAACTAGTATCCTGAACTAGTAGCCTTGTCTGAACTAGTACCCTTAACTAGTGGCCTTGCCTTAAGTAATAGTCTTAATGTCTGCCCTTGCCTTACCAGTACCCTGAACTAGTAGCCCTGCCTTAACTAGTACCCTGGCCTTCACCAGTAGCCTTCACTAGTACCCTGGCCTTCACTAGTAGCCTTGCCTCAACTAGTACCCTTCACTAGTACCCTCGCATTAACTAGTTGTCTTAACTAGTACCTGGCCTTCTCAGTCCCCATAAGTCCTACCCTGGCCTTAACCAGCTGCCTTAACTGGTACCCTGGTCTTAACTAGTAGTATTCACTTGTACCCTTGAATCCACTGGTAGCCTAAACTAGTCGTCTTGCCTTAAGTAGTAGCCTTCGCTTGGACCTTGCCTTAACTAGTATCCTTAACTAGTACCTGTGCCTTAACTAGTACAGCGGCCATAACGAATAGCCTGAACTAGTAGCCTTGTCTGAATTAGTACCCGGAACTAGTAGCCTTGCTTTAAGTAATAGTCTTAACGTCTGCCCTTGCCTTCCTAGTACCCTTAACTAGTAGCCAAGCCTTCACTGCTACCCCTAACTAGTAGCCTTGCCTTAACTAGTAGCCTTGCCTTAACCAGTTGCCTTAACTAGGACCCTGGCCTTAACTAGAAGTATCAACTTGTAAACTTGCATCAGAGTAGCCTTAACTAGTACTCTTGCCTTAAGTAGTGGGCTGAACTAGTACTCGTGCCTTAGCTAGTACTCTTAACTAGTACAGTGCCCCTAACTCGTATCCTGAACTAGTAGCCTTCTCTTAACTAGTACCCTTAACTAGTAGCCTTGCCTTCACTGGTACCCTGGCCTTCTCCAGTAGCCTTAACTCAGACCCTGGCCTTCACTGGCAGCCTTAAGTAGTACCCTTAACTAGTACCCTCGCATTCACTAGTAGCCTGAACTAGTACCCTGGCCGTATCAGTACCCAGAACTACTACCCTTGCCGTAGCCAGTTGCCTTAAGTAGTACCCTGGCCTTAACTAGTAGTATTCACTTGTATTCTTGCATCAACTAGTAGCCTTAACTAGGACTCTTGCCTTAAGCAGTGGCCTGAATTTGTACCTTGCCTTAACTAGCAGCCTTAACTAGCACCCGTGCCTTTACTAGTACTCTTAACTAGTACAGTGGCCCTAACTAGTAGCCTGAACTAGTCCCCTTGCCTTAGGTAGTCCCTTTTCCAAACTAGTACCCTTCTTGAGTACCCCTTTTTTTATGGAGTAGGGTATGGTCCAGTAGGGTGTCATAAGGTAGGGTAGCATACGGTAGAACAGAGAAAACAGAATCCAATAGAATAGAAGAGGATAAGTCAGGATAGCTTAGTTTCGTGTAGGGTATGGTAGAGTAGCATAGGAAGGAATAGAGAAAAGAGAAAACGAGAATCCAATACAACAGAATCGAAAAGAAGAGACTAGATGAGGAAAGACTAGGGCGGGATAGGGTTCTGTCGAATAGAAGAGCGTAGAATGGTGTGGAATGGAGTCAAATGCAGTCAAACCGAGATGAATAGACGAGAAAAGAGTTGAATAGAGCGGAATAGCACCGAATAGGGACATATAGGGCTGAGTCGAGCCCAATCGAGCCCAATCGAGCCCGATCAAGTCAAATCGACCAGATTCGAGCTGAATGGAGCCGAATGGAGCTGGAATGAGCCAAATAGAGACACAGAAAATGAGCCAAGCTAGATCGAGCCAAATCGCACCTAATCGCATCCTATTGCATCGAATCTCGTCGAAGTCCATCCAATCCCACCAAAACCCATTGAATCTCATGAAATCTCACCGAATCCCGTCCAATTGTGTCCAATCGGGTCGAATCGAATGCAATCGAATTCAATAGAACAGCTTAGAGTAGTGTAGGTTAGGCTGGGATTCAATAGGGTAGGGCAGAGAGGAATAGACTAGAGAAGCATAGAGTAGAAGAGAAGAGAATACAAAGAGTAGAATGGAGTAGAGTGGAGTAGAGTAGACTAGTCAGAGTCGAGTAGTGCAGAATAGAGATGAATAGATCCAATTCGAGCTGAATCGAGTCGAATGGAGAGGAAATGAGACAAATCTCCATGAATCGAATAGATTAGAGTAGAGTAGGGTGGGGGAGAAGAGAATAGAATAGTGTAGAATGGAGTCGAACAGAGTAGAATGGTGTGGAATGGAGTCGAATGGAGCCAAATAGAGACGAATAAAGTAGAAAAGAGTTGAATAGAGCTGAACAGGGCCGGATACGTTTGGATCGAGCCTAATGATGCTGAGTCGAGCAGAATCGAGCGAAATTGTCCCGATTCAAGCCAAATCGAGCTAAATCAAGCCAATTCAAGCCTAATCCCATGGAATCGCCTTGAAAGGCATTGAATCGGATCGAATCGATTAGAGTAGAGGAGGGTAGAGTAGGAGGGGTTAGACTAGAAGAGAACAGAACACAAGAGAAAGAATCGAATAGAATGAAGTAGAGACGAGTACAGTAGAATAGAGTCCAATAGAGTTGAATAGAGCCAAAGAGAGCTGAATGCAGCCGAATCCACCAAATTCGAGGTGAATCGAGAAGAATCATGTCGAATCGCGTTGAAAAGTGTCGAATCCAATCCAATAGTTTAGTGTAGGGCAGGTAAGATGAGGGGAGGGGAGGGTAGAAAAGAATAGATTAGAATAGACCAGAAAGAATAGAGAAGAGTGGACTAGAGTCAAATAGAGTCAAATCCTGCCGAAATGAGCCGAATAGAGAGGAAAAGGGCCAAGTCCAACCGAATCGAGTTGAATTCGCACAAAAAGGAGCTGATTCGAGCCGATAGGACCTGAATCAGGTCGAATCCCGTTCAAGTCTGTTGAATAGAATAGAACAGATTGCAGTAGGCTAAGTTAGAGTAGGGTAGGATAGACCAAAATGCAGTAGAACAGAACAGGATAGAAGAGAACTGAAAGACTAGAATAGGGTCGAGTAGTGCAGAGTCTAGAAGAATAGAGTTGAATATTGCCGACTAGAGCAAAATAGAGCCCAAAAGACCCAACGTGATAGAAATCAAGATGAATGGCGCCGAATCCCGCGGAATCATGCTGGATCGCGTCGAATCCCGTTGAATTGCATTGAATCCCATCCATTCAAGTCCAATCCAATCGAATCGATTAGAATAGACTAGAGAAGGGTAGAGTACAAGACAATAGAATAGAGAAGAATACAGTCGGATGGAGTAGAATGGTGTAGAATGGAGTTGAAAAGAGATAATAGAGTTGAGTAGACTCATAGAGCCATATAGAGTTGAATAGAGCCTATTCAAGCTGAATAGAACTGACCAGGGCGAAATGGAGCCGATTAGAACTGAATCGAACCGATTAGAGCCCAAGAGGGATGAATGGAGTGCAACGGAGCCGATTGGAGCCGAATCGCATCGAAATGCGTGGAATCGAATCCAGTGGAATAGATTAGAGTAGGGTTGGTTAAAATAGAGTAGAAGAGAATTGAACACAGTAAAAGAGAATAAAAAGAATACAAGAGAATCGAGTCCAAAAGGTTAGAGCAGAGCAGAATAGTGTAGAGCAGAACAGAGTCGAATAGAGTCTAAGCGAGCCAAATGGAGAAGAAACAAGGCAAATCGCGTTGAATCCCCTCGAACCAATTCCAGTCAATTAGGGTAGGGTAGAGTAAAATAGTGTTGAGTGGAGTAGAATGCTGTGCAACGCAATTGAATGGAGTCGAAAGGAGTAGAAAAGAGCCGAATAGAGCCGAATAGTGCTGAAGAGGGCCGAAGAGGGCCGAATCGAGCTGAATTGAGCCAAATCCAGTAAATCGAGCCTAATGGAGCCGAATTGAGCCGAATCCAGTTGAATCGACACCCTTCGAGCCAAATGGAGCCGAATGGACATGAATCGAACCAATTCGACGTGAATCGTGTCCAAATTCATGGAATCGAATTGAACAGATTAGAGTAGGGGAGGTTCGGGTATGGCAGGGTGGAATAGAGTAGAGTAGCATAGAATAAAACAGAAGAGAATAGAAGAGAACAGAACAATACAGAACGAATACAGAAAACAGTAGGCTAGAGTAGTGTAGAGGGAAACAGAGTAGAGTAGAATAGATTCGAACGGAGCTAAATAGAGGCAAACTGAGCCGAATCGTGTCCAAATGGGTTGAATCCAATCCAATCCAACGGATTAGAATAGAGTAGAGTTGGGTAGCATAGGGTAGGGTAGAATAGAGTAGACTAGAACAGAACAGAATAGGAAGAATAAAGAAAATAAAGAAGAGTAGACTAGAGTACGATAGAGTAGGCTAGTGTATAATAGGGTAGACTCGAATACAGCTGAGTAGAGCCGAATGGAGTCGAAATGAGAGGAATCACGTCTAATCGATTCGAGTAAATTAGAGTGGTGTAGGCTAGAGTAGAGCAGAATAGTGTAGAATGGTGTGGAATAAATAGAATGGAGTAGAATGGAGTCAAATAGAGACAAAAAGAGTAGAGAAGAGTCGAATAGAGCAGAATAGGGCCGAAAGAGGCGGAATTGAGCAGAATCGAAGCAATTCAAGCCAAACGAACCGAATAGAGCCAAATGGAATAGAATCGAGCTGATTCAAGCTTAATCACGTCGAATCCCGTTCAATGCATCCAATGCAATCCAAACGTCTAGATTAGAGAAGGGGAGAGGAGGGTGGAATAGAATAGAATAGAGTAGAGTAGACTAGGAGAGATTAGAACAGAATAGAAGGAATAGAATAGAGTAGAAAAGAGTAGGGTCGAATAGACTTGAATAGAGTCGATTAGAGACGAATAGGCCAAATAGAGACGAATAGAGAAAACAGAGCTGAATGGAGCCGAATAGAGACGTAAAGGAGCCATATAGAGCCGATTCGCACCTAATCGAGCTGAATCAAGCAGAATCACGCCGACTGTCACTGAATAGCGTCGAATCACATCGAATCACGTCGAATCGCATCAAATCACATCGTTTTGTGTCGGACCGGGTCGAATCGCTTCGGATCGCATCGGATTGCATCGAATGTCGTCGAATCACGACGAATCACGCCCCATCACGTCCAATAACTTCGAATTGCGTCCAATCTCCTAGAATTCTGCTGAATCACGTCGAATCGTATGGAATCTCGCCTAATCTCTTTGAATCCCGTCAAATGCCTTCGGACCTTGTCGAATCCCGTCAAATCCTGTCCAATCGCGTCGAAGTGAATCGAATTGAATCAAATAGATTCAAGAAGGGTGGGTTTGGGTGGGGTGCAGTAGGGTTGGGTAGGGTAGGATAGAACAGAGTCCAACAGAATAGGAGAGAACAGAACAGAAGAGAAAGAATCCAGCAGAATAGAATAGAGTAGAAAAGAGTCAGATAGTGCAGAACATAGCCGAATGGAGACAAAACAAGATGAATCGCGTTGAATCGCTTCGAATCGGGTCAAATCGAATCCATTCGAATAGATTAGGGTAGGGAAGGGTAGACGAGAATAGAGGAGAAGAGTGCAGAATGGTGTGGAATGGATTAGAACGGAGCCGACTCGAGACGAATAGAGTAGAAAAGAGTCGAATAGAGCATAGTTGGGCCGAATAGGGCCAAAGAAGGCCTAATCGAGCAGAATCCAGCAGAATCGATGCCATTGGAGCTGAATGGAGCAAAATGGAGCCCAATCGAACCGACTCGAAGCGAATTGATCTGATTCAAGCCTAATCGGGTGGAATGGCGTGAAAATGCGATGACTCGAACAGAATCAAAGATTAGAGAAGGGGAGGGGAGCGGCCGGGAGGGTAGAACAGAATAGAATAGAACAGTACATAATAGAAGGAAGAGAAGATAGCACAGTACGGTAGAGCAGAGAAGAGTAGAGTCGAATAGAGTGAAATAGTGCAGAATAGAGCTGAATAGAGCCAATTCTAGCCGAATCGAGCCCAATGGAAACAAAACGTGATGAATCGCGTCGAATAGCGTCCAATCGAATCCATTAGAATAGATTAGAGTAGGGTAGGGTAGAACAGAATAGAGTAGAATGGAGTCGAATGGAGTTGCATAGAGAAAACTAGAGTAGAAAAGAGTCGAATCGAGCCGAATAAGGCTGAACCAAGTCGAATTGAGTTGAAACAAGCTGAATCGAAGCGATTCAAGCTGAATCGAGCTGATGGTGCCGAATGAGCCGATTCAAGCCTCATCGCGTCCAATCACATTGAAATGCTTTGAATCGAATCCAATTGAATAGATTCGAAAAGGTTAGGGTAGGGTGGTTTTTGCTAGGGTAGACTAGGGTAGACGAAAGTAGACTAGAGTAGAGTAGACAAGAGAAGTCTAGACTAGTAGCCTAGACAAGACAGCTGGACTAGTCAGACTAGTGGTATAGATCAGTAGGCTAGACAACTAGCCTTGAAGAGTACCCTTGCCCTGACAAGTCCCCTAAATTCTGAATCTGAACTAGTCCCCTTGCCTTAACTAGTATCCTGAACTAGTAGCCTTGTCTGAACTAGTACCCTTAACTAGTGGCCTTGCCTTAAGTAATAGTCTTAATGTCTGCCCTTGCCTTACCAGTACCCTGAACTAGTAGCCCTGCCTTAACTAGTACCCTGGCCTTCACCAGTAGCCTTCACTAGTACCCTGGCCTTCACTAGTAGCCTTGCCTCAACTAGTACCCTTCACTAGTACCCTCGCATTAACTAGTTGTCTTAACTAGTACCTGGCCTTCTCAGTCCCCATAAGTCCTACCCTGGCCTTAACCAGCTGCCTTAACTGGTACCCTGGTCTTAACTAGTAGTATTCACTTGTACCCTTGAATCCACTGGTAGCCTAAACTAGTCGTCTTGCCTTAAGTAGTAGCCTTCGCTTGGACCTTGCCTTAACTAGTATCCTTAACTAGTACCTGTGCCTTAACTAGTACAGCGGCCATAACGAATAGCCTGAACTAGTAGCCTTGTCTGAATTAGTACCCGGAACTAGTAGCCTTGCTTTAAGTAATAGTCTTAACGTCTGCCCTTGCCTTCCTAGTACCCTTAACTAGTAGCCAAGCCTTCACTGCTACCCCTAACTAGTAGCCTTGCCTTAACTAGTAGCCTTGCCTTAACCAGTTGCCTTAACTAGGACCCTGGCCTTAACTAGAAGTATCAACTTGTAAACTTGCATCAGAGTAGCCTTAACTAGTACTCTTGCCTTAAGTAGTGGGCTGAACTAGTACTCGTGCCTTAGCTAGTACTCTTAACTAGTACAGTGCCCCTAACTCGTATCCTGAACTAGTAGCCTTCTCTTAACTAGTACCCTTAACTAGTAGCCTTGCCTTCACTGGTACCCTGGCCTTCTCCAGTAGCCTTAACTCAGACCCTGGCCTTCACTGGCAGCCTTAAGTAGTACCCTTAACTAGTACCCTCGCATTCACTAGTAGTCTGAACTAGTACCCTGGCCGTATCAGTACCCAGAACTACTACCCTTGCCGTAGCCAGTTGCCTTAAGTAGTACCCTGGCCTTAACTAGTAGTATTCACTTGTATTCTTGCATCAACTAGTAGCCTTAACTAGGCCTCTTGCCTTCAGTAGTGGCCTGAACTAGTACTCGTGCCTTAGCTAGTACTCTTAACTAGTACAGTGCCCCTAACTCATATCCTGAACTAGTAGCCTTCTCTAAACTAGTACCCTTCACTAGTACCCTTGCCTTCACTAGTACCCTGGCCTTCTCCAGTAGCCTTAACTCAGACCCTGGCCTTCACTGGCAGCCTTAAGTAGTACCCTTAACTAGTACCCTCGCATTCACTAGTAGCCTGAACTAGTACCCTGGCCGTATCAGTACCCAGAACTACTACCCTTGCCGTAACCAGTTGCCTTAAGTAGTACCCTGGCCTTAACTAGTAGTATTCACTTGTATTCTTGCATCAACTAGTAGCCTTAACTAGGACTCTTGCCTTAAGCAGTGGCCTGAATTTGTACCTTGCCTTAACTAGCAGCCTTAACTAGCACCCGTGCCTTTACTAGTACTCTTAACTAGTACAGTGGCCCTAACTAGTAGCCTGAACTAGTCCCCTTGCCTTAGGTAGTCCCTTTTCCAAACTAGTACCCTTCTTGAGTACCCCTTTTTTTATGGAGTAGGGTATGGTCCAGTAGGGTGTCATAAGGTAGGGTAGCATACGGTAGAACAGAGAAAACAGAATCCAATAGAATAGAAGAGGATAAGTCAGGATAGCTTAGTTTCGTGTAGGGTATGGTAGAGTAGCATAGGAAGGAATAGAGAAAAGAGAAAACGAGAATCCAATACAACAGAATCGAAAAGAAGAGACTAGATGAGGAAAGACTAGGGCGGGATAGGGTTCTGTCGAATAGAAGAGCGTAGAATGGTGTGGAATGGAGTCAAATGCAGTCAAACCGAGATGAATAGACGAGAAAAGAGTTGAATAGAGCGGAATAGCACCGAATAGGGACATATAGGGCTGAGTCGAGCCCAATCGAGCCCAATCGAGCCCGATCAAGTCAAATCGACCAGATTCGAGCTGAATGGAGCCGAATGGAGCTGGAATGAGCCAAATAGAGACACAGAAAATGAGCCAAGCTAGATCGAGCCAAATCGCACCTAATCGCATCCTATTGCATCGAATCTCGTCGAAGTCCATCCAATCCCACCAAAACCCATTGAATCTCATGAAATCTCACCGAATCCCGTCCAATTGTGTCCAATCGGGTCGAATCGAATGCAATCGAATTCAATAGAACAGCTTAGAGTAGTGTAGGTTAGGCTGGGATTCAATAGGGTAGGGCAGAGAGGAATAGACTAGAGAAGCATAGAGTAGAAGAGAAGAGAATACAAAGAGTAGAATGGAGTAGAGTGGAGTAGAGTAGACTAGTCAGAGTCGAGTAGTGCAGAATAGAGATGAATAGATCCAATTCGAGCTGAATCGAGTCGAATGGAGAGGAAATGAGACAAATCTCCATGAATCGAATAGATTAGAGTAGAGTAGGGTGGGGGAGAAGAGAATAGAATAGTGTAGAATGGAGTCGAACAGAGTAGAATGGTGTGGAATGGAGTCGAATGGAGCCAAATAGAGACGAATAAAGTAGAAAAGAGTTGAATAGAGCTGAACAGGGCCGGATACGTTTGGATCGAGCCTAATGATGCTGAGTCGAGCAGAATCGAGCGAAATTGTCCCGATTCAAGCCAAATCGAGCTAAATCAAGCCAATTCAAGCCTAATCCCATGGAATCGCCTTGAAAGGCATTGAATCGGATCGAATCGATTAGAGTAGAGGAGGGTAGAGTAGGAGGGGTTAGACTAGAAGAGAACAGAACACAAGAGAAAGAATCGAATAGAATGAAGTAGAGACGAGTACAGTAGAATAGAGTCCAATAGAGTTGAATAGAGCCAAAGAGAGCTGAATGCAGCCGAATCCACCAAATTCGAGGTGAATCGAGAAGAATCATGTCGAATCGCGTTGAAAAGTGTCGAATCCAATCCAATAGTTTAGTGTAGGGCAGGTAAGATGAGGGGAGGGGAGGGTAGAAAAGAATAGATTAGAATAGACCAGAAAGAATAGAGAAGAGTGGACTAGAGTCAAATAGAGTCAAATCCTGCCGAAATGAGCCGAATAGAGAGGAAAAGGGCCAAGTCCAACCGAATCGAGTTGAATTCGCACAAAAAGGAGCTGATTCGAGCGAATAGGACCTGAATCAGGTCGAATCCCGTTCAAGTCTGTTGAATAGAATAGAACAGATTGCAGTAGGCTAAGTTAGAGTAGGGTAGGATAGACCAAAATGCAGTAGAACAGAACAGGATAGAAGAGAACTGAAAGACTAGAATAGGGTCGAGTAGTGCAGAGTCTAGAAGAATAGAGTTGAATATTGCCGACTAGAGCAAAATAGAGCCCAAAAGACCCAACGTGATAGAAATCAAGATGAATGGCGCCGAATCCCGCGGAATCATGCTGGATCGCGTCGAATCCCGTTGAATTGCATTGAATCCCATCCATTCAAGTCCAATCCAATCGAATCGATTAGAATAGACTAGAGAAGGGTAGAGTACAAGACAATAGAATAGAGAAGAATACAGTCGGATGGAGTAGAATGGTGTAGAATGGAGTTGAAAAGAGATAATAGAGTTGAGTAGACTCATAGAGCCATATAGAGTTGAATAGAGCCTATTCAAGCTGAATAGAACTGACCAGGGCGAAATGGAGCCGATTAGAACTGAATCGAACCGATTAGAGCCCAAGAGGGATGAATGGAGTGCAACGGAGCCGATTGGAGCCGAATCGCATCGAAATGCGTGGAATCGAATCCAGTGGAATAGATTAGAGTAGGGTTGGTTAAAATAGAGTAGAAGAGAATTGAACACAGTAAAAGAGAATAAAAAGAATACAAGAGAATCGAGTCCAAAAGGTTAGAGCAGAGCAGAATAGTGTAGAGCAGAACAGAGTCGAATAGAGTCTAAGCGAGCCAAATGGAGAAGAAACAAGGCAAATCGCGTTGAATCCCCTCGAACCAATTCCAGTCAATTAGGGTAGGGTAGAGTAAAATAGTGTTGAGTGGAGTAGAATGCTGTGCAACGCAATTGAATGGAGTCGAAAGGAGTAGAAAAGAGCCGAATAGAGCCGAATAGTGCTGAAGAGGGCCGAAGAGGGCCGAATCGAGCTGAATTGAGCCAAATCCAGTAAATCGAGCCTAATGGAGCCGAATTGAGCCGAATCCAGTTGAATCGACACCCTTCGAGCCAAATGGAGCCGAATGGACATGAATCGAACCAATTCGACCTGAATCGTGTCCAAATTCATGGAATCGAATTGAACAGATTAGAGTAGGGGAGGTTCGGGTATGGCAGGGTGGAATAGAGTAGAGTAGCATAGAATAAAACAGAAGAGAATAGAAGAGAACAGAACAATACAGAACGAATACAGAAAACAGTAGGCTAGAGTAGTGTAGAGGGAAACAGAGTAGAGTAGAATAGATTCGAACGGAGCTAAATAGAGGCAAACTGAGCCGAATCGTGTCCAAATGGGTTGAATCCAATCCAATCCAACGGATTAGAATAGAGTAGAGTTGGGTAGCATAGGGTAGGGTAGAATAGAGTAGACTAGAACAGAACAGAATAGGAAGAATAAAGAAAATAAAGAAGAGTAGACTAGAGTACGATAGAGTAGGCTAGTGTATAATAGGGTAGACTCGAATACAGCTGAGTAGAGCCGAATGGAGTCGAAATGAGAGGAATCACGTCTAATCGATTCGAGTAAATTAGAGTGGTGTAGGCTAGAGTAGAGCAGAATAGTGTAGAATGGTGTGGAATAAATAGAATGGAGTAGAATGGAGTCAAATAGAGACAAAAAGAGTAGAGAAGAGTCGAATAGAGCAGAATAGGGCCGAAAGAGGCGGAATTGAGCAGAATCGAAGCAATTCAAGCCAAACGAACCGAATAGAGCCAAATGGAATAGAATCGAGCTGATTCAAGCTTAATCACGTCGAATCCCGTTCAATGCATCCAATGCAATCCAAACGTCTAGATTAGAGAAGGGGAGAGGAGGGTGGAATAGAATAGAATAGAGTAGAGTAGACTAGAAGAGATTAGAACAGAATAGAAGGAATAGAATAGAGTAGAAAAGAGTAGGGTCGAATAGACTTGAATAGAGTCGATTAGAGACGAATAGGCCAAATAGAGACGAATAGAGAAAACAGAGCTGAATGGAGCCGAATAGAGACGTAAAGGAGCCATATAGAGCCGATTCGCACCTAATCGAGCTGAATCAAGCAGAATCACGCCGACTGTCACTGAATAGCGTCGAATCACATCGAATCACGTCGAATCGCATCAAATCACATCGTTTTGTGTCGGACCGGGTCGAATCGCTTCGGATCGCATCGGATTGCATCGAATGTCGTCGAATCACGACGAATCACGCCCCATCACGTCCAATAACTTCGAATTGCGTCCAATCTCCTAGAATTCTGCTGAATCACGTCGAATCGTATGGAATCTCGCCTAATCTCTTTGAATCCCGTCAAATGCCTTCGGACCTTGTCGAATCCCGTCAAATCCTGTCCAATCGCGTCGAAGTGAATCGAATTGAATCAAATAGATTCAAGAAGGGTGGGTTTGGGTGGGGTGCAGTAGGGTTGGGTAGGGTAGGATAGAACAGAGTCCAACAGAATAGGAGAGAACAGAACAGAAGAGAAAGAATCCAGCAGAATAGAATAGAGTAGAAAAGAGTCCGATAGTGCAGAACATAGCCGAATGGAGACAAAACAAGATGAATCGCGTTGAATCGCTTCGAATCGGGTCAAATCGAATCCATTCGAATAGATTAGGGTAGGGAAGGGTAGACGAGAATAGAGGAGAAGAGTGCAGAATGGTGTGGAATGGATTAGAACGGAGCCGACTCGAGACGAATAGAGTAGAAAAGAGTCGAATAGAGCATAGTTGGGCCGAATAGGGCCAAAGAAGGCCTAATCGAGCAGAATCCAGCAGAATCGATGCCATTGGAGCTGAATGGAGCAAAATGGAGCCCAATCGAACCGACTCGAAGCGAATTGATCTGATTCAAGCCTAATCGGGTGGAATGGCGTGAAAATGCGATGACTCGAACAGAATCAAAGATTAGAGAAGGGGAGGGGAGCGGCCGGGAGGGTAGAACAGAATAGAATAGAACAGTACATAATAGAAGGAAGAGAAGATAGCACAGTACGGTAGAGCAGAGAAGAGTAGAGTCGAATAGAGTGAAATAGTGCAGAATAGAGCTGAATAGAGCCAATTCTAGCCGAATCGAGCCCAATGGAAACAAAACGTGATGAATCGCGTCGAATAGCGTCCAATCGAATCCATTAGAATAGATTAGAGTAGGGTAGGGTAGAACAGAATAGAGTAGAATGGAGTCGAATGGAGTTGCATAGAGAAAACTAGAGTAGAAAAGAGTCGAATCGAGCCGAATAAGGCTGAACCAAGTCGAATTGAGTTGAAACAAGCTGAATCGAAGCGATTCAAGCTGAATCGAGCTGATGGTGCCGAATGAGCCGATTCAAGCCTCATCGCGTCCAATCACATTGAAATGCTTTGAATCGAATCCAATTGAATAGATTCGAAAAGGTTAGGGTAGGGTGGTTTTTGCTAGGGTAGACTAGGGTAGACGAAAGTAGACTAGAGTAGAGTAGACAAGAGAAGTCTAGACTAGTAGCCTAGACAAGACAGCTGGACTAGTCAGACTAGTGGTATAGATCAGTAGGCTAGACAACTAGCCTTGAAGAGTACCCTTGCCCTGACAAGTCCCCTAAATTCTGAATCTGAACTAGTCCCCTTGCCTTAACTAGTATCCTGAACTAGTAGCCTTGTCTGAACTAGTACCCTTAACTAGTGGCCTTGCCTTAAGTAATAGTCTTAATGTCTGCCCTTGCCTTACCAGTACCCTGAACTAGTAGCCCTGCCTTAACTAGTACCCTGGCCTTCACCAGTAGCCTTCACTAGTACCCTGGCCTTCACTAGTAGCCTTGCCTCAACTAGTACCCTTCACTAGTACCCTCGCATTAACTAGTTGTCTTAACTAGTACCTGGCCTTCTCAGTCCCCATAAGTCCTACCCTGGCCTTAACCAGCTGCCTTAACTGGTACCCTGGTCTTAACTAGTAGTATTCACTTGTACCCTTGAATCCACTGGTAGCCTAAACTAGTCGTCTTGCCTTAAGTAGTAGCCTTCGCTTGGACCTTGCCTTAACTAGTATCCTTAACTAGTACCTGTGCCTTAACTAGTACAGCGGCCATAACGAATAGCCTGAACTAGTAGCCTTGTCTGAATTAGTACCCGGAACTAGTAGCCTTGCTTTAAGTAATAGTCTTAACGTCTGCCCTTGCCTTCCTAGTACCCTTAACTAGTAGCCAAGCCTTCACTGCTACCCCTAACTAGTAGCCTTGCCTTAACTAGTAGCCTTGCCTTAACCAGTTGCCTTAACTAGGACCCTGGCCTTAACTAGAAGTATCAACTTGTAAACTTGCATCAGAGTAGCCTTAACTAGTACTCTTGCCTTAAGTAGTGGGCTGAACTAGTACTCGTGCCTTAGCTAGTACTCTTAACTAGTACAGTGCCCCTAACTCGTATCCTGAACTAGTAGCCTTCTCTTAACTAGTACCCTTAACTAGTAGCCTTGCCTTCACTGGTACCCTGGCCTTCTCCAGTAGCCTTAACTCAGACCCTGGCCTTCACTGGCAGCCTTAAGTAGTACCCTTAACTAGTACCCTCGCATTCACTAGTAGTCTGAACTAGTACCCTGGCCGTATCAGTACCCAGAACTACTACCCTTGCCGTAGCCAGTTGCCTTAAGTAGTACCCTGGCCTTAACTAGTAGTATTCACTTGTATTCTTGCATCAACTAGTAGCCTTAACTAGGCCTCTTGCCTTCAGTAGTGGCCTGAACTAGTACTCGTGCCTTAGCTAGTACTCTTAACTAGTACAGTGCCCCTAACTCGTATCCTGAACTAGTAGCCTTCTCTTAACTAGTACCCTTAACTAGTAGCCTTGCCTTCACTGGTACCCTGGCCTTCTCCAGTAGCCTTAACTCAGACCCTGGCCTTCACTGGCAGCCTTAAGTAGTACCCTTAACTAGTACCCTCGCATTCACTAGTAGTCTGAACTAGTACCCTGGCCGTATCAGTACCCAGAACTACTACCCTTGCCGTAGCCAGTTGCCTTAAGTAGTACCCTGGCCTTAACTAGTAGTATTCACTTCTATTCTTGCATCAACTAGTAGCCTTAACTAGGCCTCTTGCCTTCAGTAGTGGCCTGAACTAGTACTCGTGCCTTAGCTAGTACTCTTAACTAGTACAGTGCCCCTAACTCATATCCTGAACTAGTAGCCTTCTCTAAACTAGTACCCTTCACTAGTACCCTTGCCTTCACTAGTACCCTGGCCTTCTCCAGTAGCCTTAACTCAGACCCTGGCCTTCACTGGCAGCCTTAAGTAGTACCCTTAACTAGTACCCTCGCATTCACTAGTAGCCTGAACTAGTACCCTGGCCGTATCAGTACCCAGAACTACTACCCTTGCCGTAACCAGTTGCCTTAAGTAGTACCCTGGCCTTAACTAGTAGTATTCACTTGTATTCTTGCATCAACTAGTAGCCTTAACTAGGACTCTTGCCTTAAGCAGTGGCCTGAATTTGTACCTTGCCTTAACTAGCAGCCTTAACTAGCACCCGTGCCTTTACTAGTACTCTTAACTAGTACAGTGGCCCTAACTAGTAGCCTGAACTAGTCCCCTTGCCTTAGGTAGTCCCTTTTCCAAACTAGTACCCTTCTTGAGTACCCCTTTTTTTATGGAGTAGGGTATGGTCCAGTAGGGTGTCATAAGGTAGGGTAGCATACGGTAGAACAGAGAAAACAGAATCCAATAGAATAGAAGAGGATAAGTCAGGATAGCTTAGTTTCGTGTAGGGTATGGTAGAGTAGCATAGGAAGGAATAGAGAAAAGAGAAAACGAGAATCCAATACAACAGAATCGAAAAGAAGAGACTAGATGAGGAAAGACTAGGGCGGGATAGGGTTCTGTCGAATAGAAGAGCGTAGAATGGTGTGGAATGGAGTCAAATGCAGTCAAACCGAGATGAATAGACGAGAAAAGAGTTGAATAGAGCGGAATAGCACCGAATAGGGACATATAGGGCTGAGTCGAGCCCAATCGAGCCCAATCGAGCCCGATCAAGTCAAATCGACCAGATTCGAGCTGAATGGAGCCGAATGGAGCTGGAATGAGCCAAATAGAGACACAGAAAATGAGCCAAGCTAGATCGAGCCAAATCGCACCTAATCGCATCCTATTGCATCGAATCTCGTCGAAGTCCATCCAATCCCACCAAAACCCATTGAATCTCATGAAATCTCACCGAATCCCGTCCAATTGTGTCCAATCGGGTCGAATCGAATGCAATCGAATTCAATAGAACAGCTTAGAGTAGTGTAGGTTAGGCTGGGATTCAATAGGGTAGGGCAGAGAGGAATAGACTAGAGAAGCATAGAGTAGAAGAGAAGAGAATACAAAGAGTAGAATGGAGTAGAGTGGAGTAGAGTAGAATAGTCAGAGTCGAGTAGTGCAGAATAGAGATGAATAGATCCAATTCGAGCTGAATCGAGTCGAATGGAGAGGAAATGAGACAAATCTCCATGAATCGAATAGATTAGAGTAGAGTAGGGTGGGGGAGAAGAGAATAGAATAGTGTAGAATGGAGTCGAACAGAGTAGAATGGTGTGGAATGGAGTCGAATGGAGCCAAATAGAGACGAATAAAGTAGAAAAGAGTTGAATAGAGCTGAACAGGGCCGGATACGTTTGGATCGAGCCTAATGATGCTGAGTCGAGCAGAATCGAGCGAAATTGTCCCGATTCAAGCCAAATCGAGCTAAATCAAGCCAATTCAAGCCTAATCCCATGGAATCGCCTTGAAAGGCATTGAATCGGATCGAATCGATTAGAGTAGAGGAGGGTAGAGTAGGAGGGGTTAGACTAGAACAGAACAGAACACAAGAGAAAGAATCGAATAGAATGAAGTAGAGACGAGTACAGTAGAATAGAGTCCAATAGAGTTGAATAGAGCCAAAGAGAGCTGAATGCAGCCGAATCCACCAAATTCGAGGTGAATCGAGAAGAATCATGTCGAATCGCGTTGAAAAGTGTCGAATCCAATCCAATAGTTTAGTGTAGGGCAGGTAAGATGAGGGGAGGGGAGGGTAGAAAAGAATAGATTAGAATAGACCAGAAAGAATAGAGAAGAGTAGACTAGAGTCAAATAGAGTCAAATCCTGCCGAAATGAGCCGAATAGAGAGGAAAAGGGCCAAGTCCAACCGAATCGAGTTGAATTCGCACAAAAAGGAGCTGATTCGAGCCGATAGGACCTGAATCAGGTCGAATCCCGTTCAAGTCTGTTGAATAGAATAGAACAGATTGCAGTAGGCTAAGTTAGAGTAGGGTAGGATAGACCAAAATGCAGTAGAACAGAACAGGATAGAAGAGAACTGAAAGACTAGAATAGGGTCGAGTAGTGCAGAGTCTAGAAGAATAGAGTTGAATATTGCCGACTAGAGCAAAATAGAGCCCAAAAGACCCAACGTGATAGAAATCAAGATGAATGGCGCCGAATCCCGCGGAATCATGCTGGATCGCGTCGAATCCCGTTGAATTGCATTGAATCCCATCCATTCAAGTCCAATCCAATCGAATCGATTAGAATAGACTAGAGAAGGGTAGAGTACAAGACAATAGAATAGAGAAGAATACAGTCGGATGGAGTAGAATGGTGTAGAATGGAGTTGAAAAGAGATAATAGAGTTGAGTAGACTCATAGAGCCATATAGAGTTGAATAGAGCCTATTCAAGCTGAATAGAACTGACCAGGGCGAAATGGAGCCGATTAGAACTGAATCGAACCGATTAGAGCCCAAGAGGGATGAATGGAGTGCAACGGAGCCGATTGGAGCCGAATCGCATCGAAATGCGTGGAATCGAATCCAGTGGAATAGATTAGAGTAGGGTTGGTTAAAATAGAGTAGAAGAGAATTGAACACAGTAAAAGAGAATAAAAAGAATACAAGAGAATCGAGTCCAAAAGGTTAGAGCAGAGCAGAATAGTGTAGAGCAGAACAGAGTCGAATAGAGTCTAAGCGAGCCAAATGGAGAAGAAACAAGGCAAATCGCGTTGAATCCCCTCGAACCAATTCCAGTCAATTAGGGTAGGGTAGAGTAAAATAGTGTTGAGTGGAGTAGAATGCTGTGCAACGCAATCGAATGGAGTCGAAAGGAGTAGAAAAGAGCCGAATAGAGCCGAATAGTGCTGAAGAGGGCCGAAGAGGGCCGAATCGAGCTGAATTGAGCCAAATCCAGTAAATCGAGCCTAATGGAGCCGAATTGAGCCGAATCCAGTTGAATCGACACCCTTCGAGCCAAATGGAGCCGAATGGACATGAATCGAACCAATTCGACGTGAATCGTGTCCAAATTCATGGAATCGAATTGAACAGATTAGAGTAGGGGAGGTTCGGGTATGGCAGGGTGGAATAGAGTAGAGTAGCATAGAATAAAACAGAAGAGAATAGAAGAGAACAGAACAATACAGAACGAATACAGAAAACAGTAGGCTAGAGTAGTGTAGAGGGAAACAGAGTAGAGTAGAATAGATTCGAACGGAGCTAAATAGAGGCAAACTGAGCCGAATCGTGTCCAAATGGGTTGAATCCAATCCAATCCAACGGATTAGAATAGAGTAGAGTTGGGTAGCATAGGGTAGGGTAGAATAGAGTAGACTAGAACAGAACAGAATAGGAAGAATAAAGAAAATAAAGAAGAGTAGACTAGAGTACGATAGAGTAGGCTAGTGTATAATAGGGTAGACTCGAATACAGCTGAGTAGAGCCGAATGGAGTCGAAATGAGAGGAATCACGTCTAATCGATTCGAGTAAATTAGAGTGGTGTAGGCTAGAGTAGAGCAGAATAGTGTAGAATGGTGTGGAATAAATAGAATGGAGTAGAATGGAGTCAAATAGAGACAAAAAGAGTAGAGAAGAGTCGAATAGAGCAGAATAGGGCCGAAAGAGGCGGAATTGAGCAGAATCGAAGCAATTCAAGCCAAACGAACCGAATAGAGCCAAATGGAATAGAATCGAGCTGATTCAAGCTTAATCACGTCGAATCCCGTTCAATGCATCCAATGCAATCCAAACGTCTAGATTAGAGAAGGGGAGAGGAGGGTGGAATAGAATAGAATAGAGTAGAGTAGACTAGAAGAGATTAGAACAGAATAGAAGGAATAGAATAGAGTAGAAAAGAGTAGGGTCGAATAGACTTGAATAGAGTCGATTAGAGACGAATAGGCCAAATAGAGACGAATAGAGAAAACAGAGCTGAATGGAGCCGAATAGAGACGTAAAGGAGCCATATAGAGCCGATTCGCACCTAATCGAGCTGAATCAAGCAGAATCACGCCGACTGTCACTGAATAGCGTCGAATCACATCGAATCACGTCGAATCGCATCAAATCACATCGTTTTGTGTCGGACCGGGTCGAATCGCTTCGGATCGCATCGGATTGCATCGAATGTCGTCGAATCACGACGAATCACGCCCCATCACGTCCAATAACTTCGAATTGCGTCCAATCTCCTAGAATTCTGCTGAATCACGTCGAATCGTATGGAATCTCGCCTAATCTCTTTGAATCCCGTCAAATGCCTTCGGACCTTGTCGAATCCCGTCAAATCCTGTCCAATCGCGTCGAAGTGAATCGAATTGAATCAAATAGATTCAAGTAGGGTGGGTTTGGGTGGGGTGCAGTAGGGTTGGGTAGGGTAGGATAGAACAGAGTCCAACAGAATAGGAGAGAACAGAACAGAAGAGAAAGAATCCAGCAGAATAGAATAGAGTAGAAAAGAGTCAGATAGTGCAGAACATAGCCGAATGGAGACAAAACAAGATGAATCGCGTTGAATCGCTTCGAATCGGGTCAAATCGAATCCATTCGAATAGATTAGGGTAGGGAAGGGTAGACGAGAATAGAGGAGAAGAGTGCAGAATGGTGTGGAATGGATTAGAACGGAGCCGACTCGAGACGAATAGAGTAGAAAAGAGTCGAATAGAGCATAGTTGGGCCGAATAGGGCCAAAGAAGGCCTAATCGAGCAGAGTCCAGCAGAATCGATGCCATTGGAGCTGAATGGAGCAAAATGGAGCCCAATCGAACCGACTCGAAGCGAATTGATCTGATTCAAGCCTAATCGGGTGGAATGGCGTGAAAATGCGATGACTCGAACAGAATCAAAGATTAGAGAAGGGGAGGGGAGCGGCCGGGAGGGTAGAACAGAATAGAATAGAACAGTACATAATAGAAGGAAGAGAAGATAGCACAGTACGGTAGAGCAGAGAAGAGTAGAGTCGAATAGAGTGAAATAGTGCAGAATAGAGCTGAATAGAGCCAATTCTAGCCGAATCGAGCCCAATGGAAACAAAACGTGATGAATCGCGTCGAATAGCGTCCAATCGAATCCATTAGAATAGATTAGAGTAGGGTAGGGTAGAACAGAATAGAGTAGAATGGAGTCGAATGGAGTTGCATAGAGAAAACTAGAGTAGAAAAGAGTCGAATCGAGCCGAATAAGGCTGAACCAAGTCGAATTGAGTTGAAACAAGCTGAATCGAAGCGATTCAAGCTGAATCGAGCTGATGGTGCCGAATGAGCCGATTCAAGCCTCATCGCGTCCAATCACATTGAAATGCTTTGAATCGAATCCAATTGAATAGATTCGAAAAGGTTAGGGTAGGGTGGTTTTTGCTAGGGTAGACTAGGGTAGACGAAAGTAGACTAGAGTAGAGTAGACAAGAGAAGTCTAGACTAGTAGCCTAGACAAGACAGCTGGACTAGTCAGACTAGTGGTATAGATCAGTAGGCTAGACAACTAGCCTTGAAGAGTACCCTTGCCCTGACAAGTCCCCTAAATTCTGAATCTGAACTAGTCCCCTTGCCTTAACTAGTATCCTGAACTAGTAGCCTTGTCTGAACTAGTACCCTTAACTAGTAGCCTTGCCTTAAGTAATAGTCTTAATGTCTGCCCTTGCCTTACCAGTACCCTGAACTAGTAGCCCTGCCTTAACTAGTACCCTGGCCTTCACCAGTAGCCTTCACTAGTACCCTGGCCTTCACTAGTAGCCTTGCCTCAACTAGTACCCTTCACTAGTACCCTCGCATTAACTAGTTGTCTTAACTAGTACCTGGCCTTCTCAGTCCCCATAAGTCCTACCCTGACCTTAACCAGCTGCCTTAACTGGTACCCTGGTCTTAACTAGTAGTATTCACTTGTACCCTTGAATCCACTGGTAGCCTAAACTAGTCGTCTTGCCTTAAGTAGTAGCCTTCGCTTGGACCTTGCCTTAACTAGTATCCTTAACTAGTACCTGTGCCTTAACTAGTACAGCGGCCATAACGAATAGCCTGAACTAGTAGCCTTGTCTGAATTAGTACCCGGAACTAGTAGCCTTGCTTTAAGTAATAGTCTTAACGTCTGCCCTTGCCTTCCTAGTACCCTTAACTAGTAGCCAAGCCTTCACTACTACCCCTAACTAGTAGCCTTGCCTTAAGTAGTAGCCTTGCCTTAACCAGTTGCCTTAACTAGGACCCTGGCCTTAACTAGAAGTATCAACTTGTAAACTTGCATCAGAGTAGCCTTAACTAGTACTCTTGCCTTAAGTAGTGGGCTGAACTAGTACTCGTGCCTTAGCTAGTACTCTTAACTAGTACAGTGCCCCTAACTCGTATCCTGAACTAGTAGCCTTCTCTTAACTAGTACCCTTAACTAGTAGCCTTGCCTTCACTGGTACCCTGGCCTTCTCCAGTAGCCTTAACTCAGACCCTGGCCTTCACTGGCAGCCTTAAGTAGTACCCTTAACTAGTACCCTCGCATTCACTAGTAGTCTGAACTAGTACCCTGGCCGTATCAGTACCCAGAACTACTACCCTTGCCGTAGCCAGTTGCCTTAAGTAGTACCCTGGCCTTAACTAGTAGTATTCACTTGTATTCTTGCATCAACTAGTAGCCTTAACTAGGCCTCTTGCCTTCAGTAGTGGCCTGAACTAGTACTCGTGCCTTAGCTAGTACTCTTAACTAGTACAGTGCCCCTAACTCGTATCCTGAACTAGTAGCCTTCTCTTAACTAGTACCCTTAACTAGTAGCCTTGCCTTCACTGGTACCCTGGCCTTCTCCAGTAGCCTTAACTCAGACCCTGGCCTTCACTGGCAGCCTTAAGTAGTACCCTTAACTAGTACCCTCGCATTCACTAGTAGTCTGAACTAGTACCCTGGCCGTATCAGTACCCAGAACTACTACCCTTGCCGTAGCCAGTTGCCTTAAGTAGTACCCTGGCCTTAACTAGTAGTATTCACTTCTATTCTTGCATCAACTAGTAGCCTTAACTAGGCCTCTTGCCTTCAGTAGTGGCCTGAACTAGTACTCGTGCCTTAGCTAGTACTCTTAACTAGTACAGTGCCCCTAACTCATATCCTGAACTAGTAGCCTTCTCTAAACTAGTACCCTTCACTAGTACCCTTGCCTTCACTAGTACCCTGGCCTTCTCCAGTAGCCTTAACTCAGACCCTGGCCTTCACTGGCAGCCTTAAGTAGTACCCTTAACTAGTACCCTCGCATTCACTAGTAGCCTGAACTAGTACCCTGGCCGTATCAGTACCCAGAACTACTACCCTTGCCGTAACCAGTTGCCTTAAGTAGTACCCTGGCCTTAACTAGTAGTATTCACTTGTATTCTTGCATCAACTAGTAGCCTTAACTAGGACTCTTGCCTTAAGCAGTGGCCTGAATTTGTACCTTGCCTTAACTAGCAGCCTTAACT
The DNA here is from genome assembly GCF_030014295.1 of Loxodonta africana. NCBI lineage: Eukaryota > Metazoa > Chordata > Mammalia > Proboscidea > Elephantidae > Loxodonta > Loxodonta africana. Next base: position 431,692 of record NC_087351.1, on the reverse strand, counting down.
AGCACCCGTGCCTTTACTAGTACTCTTAACTAGTACAGTGGCCCTAACTAGTAGCCTGAACTAGTCCCCTTGCCTTAGGTAGTCCCTTTTCCAAACTAGTACCCTTCTTGAGTACCCCTTTTTTTATGGAGTAGGGTATGGTCCAGTAGGGTGTCATAAGGTAGGGTAGCATACGGTAGAACAGAGAAAACAGAATCCAATAGAATAGAAGAGGATAAGTCAGGATAGCTTAGTTTCGTGTAGGGTATGGTAGAGTAGCATAGGAAGGAATAGAGAAAAGAGAAAACGAGAATCCAATACAACAGAATCGAAAAGAAGAGACTAGATGAGGAAAGACTAGGGCGGGATAGGGTTCTGTCGAATAGAAGAGCGTAGAATGGTGTGGAATGGAGTCAAATGCAGTCAAACCGAGATGAATAGACGAGAAAAGAGTTGAATAGAGCGGAATAGCACCGAATAGGGACATATAGGGCTGAGTCGAGCCCAATCGAGCCCAATCGAGCCCGATCAAGTCAAATCGACCAGATTCGAGCTGAATGGAGCCGAATGGAGCTGGAATGAGCCAAATAGAGACACAGAAAATGAGCCAAGCTAGATCGAGCCAAATCGCACCTAATCGCATCCTATTGCATCGAATCTCGTCGAAGTCCATCCAATCCCACCAAAACCCATTGAATCTCATGAAATCTCACCGAATCCCGTCCAATTGTGTCCAATCGGGTCGAATCGAATGCAATCGAATTCAATAGAACAGCTTAGAGTAGTGTAGGTTAGGCTGGGATTCAATAGGGTAGGGCAGAGAGGAATAGACTAGAGAAGCATAGAGTAGAAGAGAAGAGAATACAAAGAGTAGAATGGAGTAGAGTGGAGTAGAGTAGACTAGTCAGAGTCGAGTAGTGCAGAATAGAGATGAATAGATCCAATTCGAGCTGAATCGAGTCGAATGGAGAGGAAATGAGACAAATCTCCATGAATCGAATAGATTAGAGTAGAGTAGGGTGGGGGAGAAGAGAATAGAATAGTGTAGAATGGAGTCGAACAGAGTAGAATGGTGTGGAATGGAGTCGAATGGAGCCAAATAGAGACGAATAAAGTAGAAAAGAGTTGAATAGAGCTGAACAGGGCCGGATACGTTTGGATCGAGCCTAATGATGCTGAGTCGAGCAGAATCGAGCGAAATTGTCCCGATTCAAGCCAAATCGAGCTAAATCAAGCCAATTCAAGCCTAATCCCATGGAATCGCCTTGAAAGGCATTGAATCGGATCGAATCGATTAGAGTAGAGGAGGGTAGAGTAGGAGGGGTTAGACTAGAACAGAACAGAACACAAGAGAAAGAATCGAATAGAATGAAGTAGAGACGAGTACAGTAGAATAGAGTCCAATAGAGTTGAATAGAGCCAAAGAGAGCTGAATGCAGCCGAATCCACCAAATTCGAGGTGAATCGAGAAGAATCATGTCGAATCGCGTTGAAAAGTGTCGAATCCAATCCAATAGTTTAGTGTAGGGCAGGTAAGATGAGGGGAGGGGAGGGTAGAAAAGAATAGATTAGAATAGACCAGAAAGAATAGAGAAGAGTAGACTAGAGTCAAATAGAGTCAAATCCTGCCGAAATGAGCCGAATAGAGAGGAAAAGGGCCAAGTCCAACCGAATCGAGTTGAATTCGCACAAAAAGGAGCTGATTCGAGCCGATAGGACCTGAATCAGGTCGAATCCCGTTCAAGTCTGTTGAATAGAATAGAACAGATTGCAGTAGGCTAAGTTAGAGTAGGGTAGGATAGACCAAAATGCAGTAGAACAGAACAGGATAGAAGAGAACTGAAAGACTAGAATAGGGTCGAGTAGTGCAGAGTCTAGAAGAATAGAGTTGAATATTGCCGACTAGAGCAAAATAGAGCCCAAAAGACCCAACGTGATAGAAATCAAGATGAATGGCGCCGAATCCCGCGGAATCATGCTGGATCGCGTCGAATCCCGTTGAATTGCATTGAATCCCATCCATTCAAGTCCAATCCAATCGAATCGATTAGAATAGACTAGAGAAGGGTAGAGTACAAGACAATAGAATAGAGAAGAATACAGTCGGATGGAGTAGAATGGTGTAGAATGGAGTTGAAAAGAGATAATAGAGTTGAGTAGACTCATAGAGCCATATAGAGTTGAATAGAGCCTATTCAAGCTGAATAGAACTGACCAGGGCGAAATGGAGCCGATTAGAACTGAATCGAACCGATTAGAGCCCAAGAGGGATGAATGGAGTGCAACGGAGCCGATTGGAGCCGAATCGCATCGAAATGCGTGGAATCGAATCCAGTGGAATAGATTAGAGTAGGGTTGGTTAAAATAGAGTAGAAGAGAATTGAACACAGTAAAAGAGAATAAAAAGAATACAAGAGAATCGAGTCCAAAAGGTTAGAGCAGAGCAGAATAGTGTAGAGCAGAACAGAGTCGAATAGAGTCTAAGCGAGCCAAATGGAGAAGAAACAAGGCAAATCGCGTTGAATCCCCTCGAACCAATTCCAGTCAATTAGGGTAGGGTAGAGTAAAATAGTGTTGAGTGGAGTAGAATGCTGTGCAACGCAATTGAATGGAGTCGAAAGGAGTAGAAAAGAGCCGAATAGAGCCGAATAGTGCTGAAGAGGGCCGAAGAGGGCCGAATCGAGCTGAATTGAGCCAAATCCAGTAAATCGAGCCTAATGGAGCCGAATTGAGCCGAATCCAGTTGAATCGACACCCTTCGAGCCAAATGGAGCCGAATGGACATGAATCGAACCAATTCGACCTGAATCGTGTCCAAATTCATGGAATCGAATTGAACAGATTAGAGTAGGGGAGGTTCGGGTATGGCAGGGTGGAATAGAGTAGAGTAGCATAGAATAAAACAGAAGAGAATAGAAGAGAACAGAACAATACAGAACGAATACAGAAAACAGTAGGCTAGAGTAGTGTAGAGGGAAACAGAGTAGAGTAGAATAGATTCGAACGGAGCTAAATAGAGGCAAACTGAGCCGAATCGTGTCCAAATGGGTTGAATCCAATCCAATCCAACGGATTAGAATAGAGTAGAGTTGGGTAGCATAGGGTAGGGTAGAATAGAGTAGACTAGAACAGAACAGAATAGGAAGAATAAAGAAAATAAAGAAGAGTAGACTAGAGTACGATAGAGTAGGCTAGTGTATAATAGGGTAGACTCGAATACAGCTGAGTAGAGCCGAATGGAGTCGAAATGAGAGGAATCACGTCTAATCGATTCGAGTAAATTAGAGTGGTGTAGGCTAGAGTAGAGCAGAATAGTGTAGAATGGTGTGGAATAAATAGAATGGAGTAGAATGGAGTCAAATAGAGACAAAAAGAGTAGAGAAGAGTCGAATAGAGCAGAATAGGGCCGAAAGAGGCGGAATTGAGCAGAATCGAAGCAATTCAAGCCAAACGAACCGAATAGAGCCAAATGGAATAGAATCGAGCTGATTCAAGCTTAATCACGTCGAATCCCGTTCAATGCATCCAATGCAATCCAAACGTCTAGATTAGAGAAGGGGAGAGGAGGGTGGAATAGAATAGAATAGAGTAGAGTAGACTAGAAGAGATTAGAACAGAATAGAAGGAATAGAATAGAGTAGAAAAGAGTAGGGTCGAATAGACTTGAATAGAGTCGATTAGAGACGAATAGGCCAAATAGAGACGAATAGAGAAAACAGAGCTGAATGGAGCCGAATAGAGACGTAAAGGAGCCATATAGAGCCGATTCGCACCTAATCGAGCTGAATCAAGCAGAATCACGCCGACTGTCACTGAATAGCGTCGAATCACATCGAATCACGTCGAATCGCATCAAATCACATCGTTTTGTGTCGGACCGGGTCGAATCGCTTCGGATCGCATCGGATTGCATCGAATGTCGTCGAATCACGACGAATCACGCCCCATCACGTCCAATAACTTCGAATTGCGTCCAATCTCCTAGAATTCTGCTGAATCACGTCGAATCGTATGGAATCTCGCCTAATCTCTTTGAATCCCGTCAAATGCCTTCGGACCTTGTCGAATCCCGTCAAATCCTGTCCAATCGCGTCGAAGTGAATCGAATTGAATCAAATAGATTCAAGAAGGGTGGGTTTGGGTGGGGTGCAGTAGGGTTGGGTAGGGTAGGATAGAACAGAGTCCAACAGAATAGGAGAGAACAGAACAGAAGAGAAAGAATCCAGCAGAATAGAATAGAGTAGAAAAGAGTCCGATAGTGCAGAACATAGCCGAATGGAGACAAAACAAGATGAATCGCGTTGAATCGCTTCGAATCGGGTCAAATCGAATCCATTCGAATAGATTAGGGTAGGGAAGGGTAGACGAGAATAGAGGAGAAGAGTGCAGAATGGTGTGGAATGGATTAGAACGGAGCCGACTCGAGACGAATAGAGTAGAAAAGAGTCGAATAGAGCATAGTTGGGCCGAATAGGGCCAAAGAAGGCCTAATCGAGCAGAATCCAGCAGAATCGATGCCATTGGAGCTGAATGGAGCAAAATGGAGCCCAATCGAACCGACTCGAAGCGAATTGATCTGATTCAAGCCTAATCGGGTGGAATGGCGTGAAAATGCGATGACTCGAACAGAATCAAAGATTAGAGAAGGGGAGGGGAGCGGCCGGGAGGGTAGAACAGAATAGAATAGAACAGTACATAATAGAAGGAAGAGAAGATAGCACAGTACGGTAGAGCAGAGAAGAGTAGAGTCGAATAGAGTGAAATAGTGCAGAATAGAGCTGAATAGAGCCAATTCTAGCCGAATCGAGCCCAATGGAAACAAAACGTGATGAATCGCGTCGAATAGCGTCCAATCGAATCCATTAGAATAGATTAGAGTAGGGTAGGGTAGAACAGAATAGAGTAGAATGGAGTCGAATGGAGTTGCATAGAGAAAACTAGAGTAGAAAAGAGTCGAATCGAGCCGAATAAGGCTGAACCAAGTCGAATTGAGTTGAAACAAGCTGAATCGAAGCGATTCAAGCTGAATCGAGCTGATGGTGCCGAATGAGCCAATTCAAGCCTCATCGCGTCCAATCACATTGAAATGCTTTGAATCGAATCCAATTGAATAGATTCGAAAAGGTTAGGGTAGGGTGGTTTTTGCTAGGGTAGACTAGGGTAGACGAAAGTAGACTAGAGTAGAGTAGACAAGAGAAGTCTAGACTAGTAGCCTAGACAAGACAGCTGGACTAGTCAGACTAGTGGTATAGATCAGTAGGCTAGACAACTAGCCTTGAAGAGTACCCTTGCCCTGACAAGTCCCCTAAATTCTGAATCTGAACTAGTCCCCTTGCCTTAACTAGTATCCTGAACTAGTAGCCTTGTCTGAACTAGTACCCTTAACTAGTGGCCTTGCCTTAAGTAATAGTCTTAATGTCTGCCCTTGCCTTACCAGTACCCTGAACTAGTAGCCCTGCCTTAACTAGTACCCTGGCCTTCACCAGTAGCCTTCACTAGTACCCTGGCCTTCACTAGTAGCCTTGCCTCAACTAGTACCCTTCACTAGTACCCTCGCATTAACTAGTTGTCTTAACTAGTACCTGGCCTTCTCAGTCCCCATAAGTCCTACCCTGGCCTTAACCAGCTGCCTTAACTGGTACCCTGGTCTTAACTAGTAGTATTCACTTGTACCCTTGAATCCACTGGTAGCCTAAACTAGTCGTCTTGCCTTAAGTAGTAGCCTTCGCTTGGACCTTGCCTTAACTAGTATCCTTAACTAGTACCTGTGCCTTAACTAGTACAGCGGCCATAACGAATAGCCTGAACTAGTAGCCTTGTCTGAATTAGTACCCGGAACTAGTAGCCTTGCTTTAAGTAATAGTCTTAACGTCTGCCCTTGCCTTCCTAGTACCCTTAACTAGTAGCCAAGCCTTCACTGCTACCCCTAACTAGTAGCCTTGCCTTAACTAGTAGCCTTGCCTTAACCAGTTGCCTTAACTAGGACCCTGGCCTTAACTAGAAGTATCAACTTGTAAACTTGCATCAGAGTAGCCTTAACTAGTACTCTTGCCTTAAGTAGTGGGCTGAACTAGTACTCGTGCCTTAGCTAGTACTCTTAACTAGTACAGTGCCCCTAACTCGTATCCTGAACTAGTAGCCTTCTCTTAACTAGTACCCTTAACTAGTAGCCTTGCCTTCACTGGTACCCTGGCCTTCTCCAGTAGCCTTAACTCAGACCCTGGCCTTCACTGGCAGCCTTAAGTAGTACCCTTAACTAGTACCCTCGCATTCACTAGTAGTCTGAACTAGTACCCTGGCCGTATCAGTACCCAGAACTACTACCCTTGCCGTAGCCAGTTGCCTTAAGTAGTACCCTGGCCTTAACTAGTAGTATTCACTTGTATTCTTGCATCAACTAGTAGCCTTAACTAGGCCTCTTGCCTTCAGTAGTGGCCTGAACTAGTACTCGTGCCTTAGCTAGTACTCTTAACTAGTACAGTGCCCCTAACTCATATCCTGAACTAGTAGCCTTCTCTAAACTAGTACCCTTCACTAGTACCCTTGCCTTCACTAGTACCCTGGCCTTCTCCAGTAGCCTTAACTCAGACCCTGGCCTTCACTGGCAGCCTTAAGTAGTACCCTTAACTAGTACCCTCGCATTCACTAGTAGCCTGAACTAGTACCCTGGCCGTATCAGTACCCAGAACTACTACCCTTGCCGTAACCAGTTGCCTTAAGTAGTACCCTGGCCTTAACTAGTAGTATTCACTTGTATTCTTGCATCAACTAGTAGCCTTAACTAGGACTCTTGCCTTAAGCAGTGGCCTGAATTTGTACCTTGCCTTAACTAGCAGCCTTAACTAGCACCCGTGCCTTTACTAGTACTCTTAACTAGTACAGTGGCCCTAACTAGTAGCCTGAACTAGTCCCCTTGCCTTAGGTAGTCCCTTTTCCAAACTAGTACCCTTCTTGAGTACCCCTTTTTTTATGGAGTAGGGTATGGTCCAGTAGGGTGTCATAAGGTAGGGTAGCATACGGTAGAACAGAGAAAACAGAATCCAATAGAATAGAAGAGGATAAGTCAGGATAGCTTAGTTTCGTGTAGGGTATGGTAGAGTAGCATAGGAAGGAATAGAGAAAAGAGAAAACGAGAATCCAATACAACAGAATCGAAAAGAAGAGACTAGATGAGGAAAGACTAGGGCGGGATAGGGTTCTGTCGAATAGAAGAGCGTAGAATGGTGTGGAATGGAGTCAAATGCAGTCAAACCGAGATGAATAGACGAGAAAAGAGTTGAATAGAGCGGAATAGCACCGAATAGGGACATATAGGGCTGAGTCGAGCCCAATCGAGCCCAATCGAGCCCGATCAAGTCAAATCGACCAGATTCGAGCTGAATGGAGCCGAATGGAGCTGGAATGAGCCAAATAGAGACACAGAAAATGAGCCAAGCTAGATCGAGCCAAATCGCACCTAATCGCATCCTATTGCATCGAATCTCGTCGAAGTCCATCCAATCCCACCAAAACCCATTGAATCTCATGAAATCTCACCGAATCCCGTCCAATTGTGTCCAATCGGGTCGAATCGAATGCAATCGAATTCAATAGAACAGCTTAGAGTAGTGTAGGTTAGGCTGGGATTCAATAGGGTAGGGCAGAGAGGAATAGACTAGAGAAGCATAGAGTAGAAGAGAAGAGAATACAAAGAGTAGAATGGAGTAGAGTGGAGTAGAGTAGACTAGTCAGAGTCGAGTAGTGCAGAATAGAGATGAATAGATCCAATTCGAGCTGAATCGAGTCGAATGGAGAGGAAATGAGACAAATCTCCATGAATCGAATAGATTAGAGTAGAGTAGGGTGGGGGAGAAGAGAATAGAATAGTGTAGAATGGAGTCGAACAGAGTAGAATGGTGTGGAATGGAGTCGAATGGAGCCAAATAGAGACGAATAAAGTAGAAAAGAGTTGAATAGAGCTGAACAGGGCCGGATACGTTTGGATCGAGCCTAATGATGCTGAGTCGAGCAGAATCGAGCGAAATTGTCCCGATTCAAGCCAAATCGAGCTAAATCAAGCCAATTCAAGCCTAATCCCATGGAATCGCCTTGAAAGGCATTGAATCGGATCGAATCGATTAGAGTAGAGGAGGGTAGAGTAGGAGGGGTTAGACTAGAACAGAACAGAACACAAGAGAAAGAATCGAATAGAATGAAGTAGAGACGAGTACAGTAGAATAGAGTCCAATAGAGTTGAATAGAGCCAAAGAGAGCTGAATGCAGCCGAATCCACCAAATTCGAGGTGAATCGAGAAGAATCATGTCGAATCGCGTTGAAAAGTGTCGAATCCAATCCAATAGTTTAGTGTAGGGCAGGTAAGATGAGGGGAGGGGAGGGTAGAAAAGAATAGATTAGAATAGACCAGAAAGAATAGAGAAGAGTAGACTAGAGTCAAATAGAGTCAAATCCTGCCGAAATGAGCCGAATAGAGAGGAAAAGGGCCAAGTCCAACCGAATCGAGTTGAATTCGCACAAAAAGGAGCTGATTCGAGCCGATAGGACCTGAATCAGGTCGAATCCCGTTCAAGTCTGTTGAATAGAATAGAACAGATTGCAGTAGGCTAAGTTAGAGTAGGGTAGGATAGACCAAAATGCAGTAGAACAGAACAGGATAGAAGAGAACTGAAAGACTAGAATAGGGTCGAGTAGTGCAGAGTCTAGAAGAATAGAGTTGAATATTGCCGACTAGAGCAAAATAGAGCCCAAAAGACCCAACGTGATAGAAATCAAGATGAATGGCGCCGAATCCCGCGGAATCATGCTGGATCGCGTCGAATCCCGTTGAATTGCATTGAATCCCATCCATTCAAGTCCAATCCAATCAAATCGATTAGAATAGACTAGAGAAGGGTAGAGTACAAGACAATAGAATAGAGAAGAATACAGTCGGATGGAGTAGAATGGTGTAGAATGGAGTTGAAAAGAGATAATAGAGTTGAGTAGACTCATAGAGCCATATAGAGTTGAATAGAGCCTATTCAAGCTGAATAGAACTGACCAGGGCGAAATGGAGCCGATTAGAACTGAATCGAACCGATTAGAGCCCAAGAGGGATGAATGGAGTGCAACGGAGCCGATTGGAGCCGAATCGCATCGAAATGCGTGGAATCGAATCCAGTGGAATAGATTAGAGTAGGGTTGGTTAAAATAGAGTAGAAGAGAATTGAACACAGTAAAAGAGAATAAAAAGAATACAAGAGAATCGAGTCCAAAAGGTTAGAGCAGAGCAGAATAGTGTAGAGCAGAACAGAGTCGAATAGAGTCTAAGCGAGCCAAATGGAGAAGAAACAAGGCAAATCGCGTTGAATCCCCTCGAACCAATTCCAGTCAATTAGGGTAGGGTAGAGTGGAGTAGAATGCTGTGCAACGCAATCGAATGGAGTCGAAAGGAGTAGAAAAGAGCCGAATAGAGCCGAATAGTGCTGAAGAGGGCCGAAGAGGGCCGAATCGAGCTGAATTGAGCCAAATCCAGTAAATCGAGCCTAATGGAGCCGAATTGAGCCGAATCCAGTTGAATCGACACCCTTCGAGCCAAATGGAGCCGAATGGACATGAATCGAACCAATTCGACCTGAATCGTGTCCAAATTCATGGAATCGAATTGAACAGATTAGAGTAGGGGAGGTTCGGGTATGGCAGGGTGGAATAGAGTAGAGTAGCATAGAATAAAACAGAAGAGAATAGAAGAGAACAGAACAATACAGAACGAATACAGAAAACAGTAGGCTAGAGTAGCGTAGAGGGAAACAGAGTAGAGTAGAATAGATTCGAACGGAGCTAAATAGAGCCAAACTGAGCCGAATCGTGTCCAAATGGGTTGAATCCAATCCAATCCAACGGATTAGAATAGAGTAGAGTTGGGTAGCATAGGGTAGGGTAGAATAGAGTAGACTAGAACAGAACAGAATAGGAAGAATAAAGAAAATAAAGAAGAGTAGACTAGAGTACGATAGAGTAGGCTAGTGTATAATAGGGTAGACTCGAATACAGCTGAGTAGAGCCGAATGGAGTCGAAATGAGAGGAATCACGTCTAATCGATTCGAGTAAATTAGAGTGGTGTAGGCTAGAGTAGAGCAGAATAGTGTAGAATGGTGTGGAATAAATAGAATGGAGTAGAATGGAGTCAAATAGAGACAAAAAGAGTAGAGAAGAGTCGAATAGAGCAGAATAGGGCCGAAAGAGGCGGAATTGAGCAGCATCGAAGCAATTCAAGCCAAACGAACCGAATAGAGCCAAATGGAATAGAATCGAGCTGATTCAAGCTTAATCACGTCGAATCCCGTTCAATGCATCCAATGCAATCCAAACGTCTAGATTAGAGAAGGGGAGAGGAGGGTGGAATAGAATAGAATAGAGTAGAGTAGACTAGAAGAGATTAGAACAGAATAGAAGGAATAGAATAGAGTAGAAAAGAGTAGGGTCGAATAGACTCGAATAGAGTCGATTAGAGACGAATAGGCCAAATAGAGACGAATAGAGAAAACAGAGCTGAATGGAGCCGAATAGAGACGTAAAGGAGCCATATAGAGCCGATTCGCACCTAATCGAGCTGAATCAAGCAGAATCACGCCGACTGTCACTGAATAGCGTCGAATCACATCGAATCACGTCGAATCGCATCAAATCACATCGTTTTGTGTCGGACCGGGTCGAATCGCTTCGGATCGCATCGGATTGCATCGAATGTCGTCGAATCACGACGAATCACGCCCCATCACGTCCAATAACTTCGAATTGCGTCCAATCTCCTAGAATTCTGCTGAATCACGTCGAATCGTATGGAATCTCGCCTAATCTCTTTGAATCCCGTCAAATGCCTTCGGACCTTGTCGAATCCCGTCAAATCCTGTCCAATCGCGTCGAAGTGAATCGAATTGAATCAAATAGATTCAAGAAGGGTGGGTTTGGGTGGGGTGCAGTAGGGTTGGGTAGGGTAGGATAGAACAGAGTCCAACAGAATAGGAGAGAACAGAACAGAAGAGAAAGAATCCAGCAGAATAGAATAGAGTAGAAAAGAGTCAGATAGTGCAGAACATAGCCGAATGGAGACAAAACAAGATGAATCGCGTTGAATCGCTTCGAATCGGGTCAAATCGAATCCATTCGAATAGATTAGGGTAGGGAAAGGTAGACGAGAATAGAGGAGAAGAGTGCAGAATGGTGTGGAATGGATTAGAACGGAGCCGACTAGAGACGAATAGAGTAGAAAAGAGTCGAATAGAGCGTAGTTGGGCCGAATAGGGCCAAAGAAGGCCTAATCGAGCAGAATCCAGCAGAATCGATGCCATTGGAGCTGAATGGAGCAAAATGGAGCCCAATCGAACCGACTCGAAGCGAATTGATCTGATTCAAGCCTAATCGGGTGGAATGGCGTGAAAATGCGATGACTCGAACAGAATCAAAGATTAGAGAAGGGGAGGGGAGCGGCCGGGAGGGTAGAACAGAATAGAATAGAACAGTACATAATAGAAGGAAGAGAAGATAGCACAGTACGGTAGAGCAGAGAAGAGTAGAGTCGAATAGAGTGAAATAGTGCAGAATAGAGCTGAATAGAGCCAATTCTAGCCGAATCGAGCCCAATGGAAACAAAACGTGATGAATCGCGTCGAATAGCGTCCAATCGAATCCATTAGAATAGATTAGAGTAGGGTAGGGTAGAACAGAATAGAGTAGAATGGAGTCGAATGGAGTTGCATAGAGAAAACTAGAGTAGAAAAGAGTCGAATCGAGCCGAATAAGGCTGAACCAAGTCGAATTGAGTTGAAACAAGCTGAATCGAAGCGATTCAAGCTGAATCGAGCTGATGGTGCCGAATGAGCCGATTCAAGCCTCATCGCGTCCAATCACATTGAAATGCTTTGAATCGAATCCAATTGAATAGATTCGAAAAGGTTAGGGTAGGGTGGTTTTTGCTAGGGTAGACTAGGGTAGACGAAAGTAGACTAGAGTAGAGTAGACAAGAGAAGTCTAGACTAGTAGCCTAGACAAGACAGCTGGACTAGTCAGACTAGTGGTATAGATCAGTAGGCTAGACAACTAGCCTTGAAGAGTACCCTTGCCCTGACAAGTCCCCTAAATTCTGAATCTGAACTAGTCCCCTTGCCTTAACTAGTATCCTGAACTAGTAGCCTTGTCTGAACTAGTACCCTTAACTAGTGGCCTTGCCTTAAGTAATAGTCTTAATGTCTGCCCTTGCCTTACCAGTACCCTGAACTAGTAGCCCTGCCTTAACTAGTACCCTGGCCTTCACCAGTAGCCTTCACTAGTACCCTGGCCTTCACTAGTAGCCTTGCCTCAACTAGTACCCTTCACTAGTACCCTCGCATTAACTAGTTGTCTTAACTAGTACCTGGCCTTCTCAGTCCCCATAAGTCCTACCCTGGCCTTAACCAGCTGCCTTAACTGGTACCCTGGTCTTAAGTAGTAGTATTCACTTGTACCCTTGAATCCACTGGTAGCCTAAACTAGTCGTCTTGCCTTAAGTAGTAGCCTTCGCTTGGACCTTGCCTTAACTAGTATCCTTAACTAGTACCTGTGCCTTAACTAGTACAGCGGCCATAACGAATAGCCTGAACTAGTAGCCTTGTCTGAATTAGTACCCGGAACTAGTAGCCTTGCTTTAAGTAATAGTCTTAACGTCTGCCCTTGCCTTCCTAGTACCCTTAACTAGTAGCCAAGCCTTCACTACTACCCCTAACTAGTAGCCTTGCCTTAACTAGTAGCCTTGCCTTAACCAGTTGCCTTAACTAGGACCCTGGCCTTAACTAGAAGTATCAACTTGTAAACTTGCATCAGAGTAGCCTTAACTAGTACTCTTGCCTTAAGTAGTGGGCTGAACTAGTACTCGTGCCTTAGCTAGTACTCTTAACTAGTACAGTGCCCCTAACTCGTATCCTGAACTAGTAGCCTTCTCTTAACTAGTACCCTTAACTAGTAGCCTTGCCTTCACTGGTACCCTGGCCTTCTCCAGTAGCCTTAACTCAGACCCTGGCCTTCACTGGCAGCCTTAAGTAGTACCCTTAACTAGTACCCTCGCATTCACTAGTAGTCTGAACTAGTACCCTGGCCGTATCAGTACCCAGAACTACTACCCTTGCCGTAGCCAGTTGCCTTAAGTAGTACCCTGGCCTTAACTAGTAGTATTCACTTGTATTCTTGCATCAACTAGTAGCCTTAACTAGGCCTCTTGCCTTCAGTAGTGGCCTGAACTAGTACTCGTGCCTTAGCTAGTACTCTTAACTAGTACAGTGCCCCTAACTCATATCCTGAACTAGTAGCCTTCTCTAAACTAGTACCCTTCACTAGTACCCTTGCCTTCACTAGTACCCTGGCCTTCTCCAGTAGCCTTAACTCAGACCCTGGCCTTCACTGGCAGCCTTAAGTAGTACCCTTAACTAGTACCCTCGCATTCACTAGTAGCCTGAACTAGTACCCTGGCCGTATCAGTACCCAGAACTACTACCCTTGCCGTAACCAGTTGCCTTAAGTAGTACCCTGGCCTTAACTAGTAGTATTCACTTGTATTCTTGCATCAACTAGTAGCCTTAACTAGGACTCTTGCCTTAAGCAGTGGCCTGAATTTGTACCTTGCCTTAACTAGCAGCCTTAACTAGCACCCGTGCCTTTACTAGTACTCTTAACTAGTACAGTGGCCCTAACTAGTAGCCTGAACTAGTCCCCTTGCCTTAGGTAGTCCCTTTTCCAAACTAGTACCCTTCTTGAGTACCCCTTTTTTTATGGAGTAGGGTATGGTCCAGTAGGGTGTCATAAGGTAGGGTAGCATACGGTAGAACAGAGAAAACAGAATCCAATAGAATAGAAGAGGATAAGTCAGGATAGCTTAGTTTCGTGTAGGGTATGGTAGAGTAGCATAGGAAGGAATAGAGAAAAGAGAAAACGAGAATCCAATACAACAGAATCGAAAAGAAGAGACTAGATGAGGAAAGACTAGGGCGGGATAGGGTTCTGTCGAATAGAAGAGCGTAGAATGGTGTGGAATGGAGTCAAATGCAGTCAAACCGAGATGAATAGACGAGAAAAGAGTTGAATAGAGCGGAATAGCACCGAATAGGGACATATAGGGCTGAGTCGAGCCCAATCGAGCCCAATCGAGCCCGATCAAGTCAAATCGACCAGATTCGAGCTGAATGGAGCCGAATGGAGCTGGAATGAGCCAAATAGAGACACAGAAAATGAGCCAAGCTAGATCGAGCCAAATCGCACCTAATCGCATCCTATTGCATCGAATCTCGTCGAAGTCCATCCAATCCCACCAAAACCCATTGAATCTCATGAAATCTCACCGAATCCCGTCCAATTGTGTCCAATCGGGTCGAATCGAATGCAATCGAATTCAATAGAACAGCTTAGAGTAGTGTAGGTTAGGCTGGGATTCAATAGGGTAGGGCAGAGAGGAATAGACTAGAGAAGCATAGAGTAGAAGAGAAGAGAATACAAAGAGTAGAATGGAGTAGAGTGGAGTAGAGTAGACTAGTCAGAGTCGAGTAGTGCAGAATAGAGATGAATAGATCCAATTCGAGCTGAATCGAGTCGAATGGAGAGGAAATGAGACAAATCTCCATGAATCGAATAGATTAGAGTAGAGTAGGGTGGGGGAGAAGAGAATAGAATAGTGTAGAATGGAGTCGAACAGAGTAGAATGGTGTGGAATGGAGTCGAATGGAGCCAAATAGAGACGAATAAAGTAGAAAAGAGTTGAATAGAGCTGAACAGGGCCGGATACGTTTGGATCGAGCCTAATGATGCTGAGTCGAGCAGAATCGAGCGAAATTGTCCCGATTCAAGCCAAATCGAGCTAAATCAAGCCAATTCAAGCCTAATCCCATGGAATCGCCTTGAAAGGCATTGAATCGGATCGAATCGATTAGAGTAGAGGAGGGTAGAGTAGGAGGGGTTAGACTAGAACAGAACAGAACACAAGAGAAAGAATCGAATAGAATGAAGTAGAGACGAGTACGGTAGAATAGAGTCCAATAGAGTTGAATAGAGCCAAAGAGAGCTGAATGCAGCCGAATCCACCAAATTCGAGGTGAATCGAGAAGAATCATGTCGAATGGCGTTGAAAAGTGTCGAATCCAATCCAATAGTTTAGTGTAGGGCAGGTAAGATGAGGGGAGGGGAGGGTAGAAAAGAATAGATTAGAATAGACCAGAAAGAATAGAGAAGAGTAGACTAGAGTCAAATAGAGTCAAATCCTGCCGAAATGAGCCGAATAGAGAGGAAAAGGGCCAAGTCCAACCGAATCGAGTTGAATTCGCACAAAAAGGAGCTGATTCGAGCCGATAGGACCTGAATCAGGTCGAATCCCGTTCAAGTCTGTTGAATAGAATAGAACAGATTGCAGTAGGCTAAGTTAGAGTAGGGTAGGATAGACCAAAATGCAGTAGAACAGAACAGGAGAGAAGAGAACTGAAAGACTAGAATAGGGTCGAGTAGTGCAGAGTCTAGAAGAATAGAGTTGAATATTGCCGACTAGAGCAAAATAGAGCCCAAAAGACCCAACGTGATAGAAATCAAGATGAATGGCGCCGAATCCCGCGGAATCATGCTGGATCGCGTCGAATCCCGTTGAATTGCATTGAATCCCATCCATTCAAGTCCAATCCAATCGAATCGATTAGAATAGACTAGAGAAGGGTAGAGTACAAGACAATAGAATAGAGAAGAATACAGTCGGATGGAGTAGAATGGTGTAGAATGGAGTTGAAAAGAGATAATAGAGTTGAGTAGACTCATAGAGCCATATAGAGTTGAATAGAGCCTATTCAAGCTGAATAGAACTGACCAGGGCGAAATGGAGCCGATTAGAACTGAATCGAACCGATTAGAGCCCAAGAGGGATGAATGGAGTGCAACGGAGCCGATTGGAGCCGAATCGCATCGAAATGCGTGGAATCGAATCCAGTGGAATAGATTAGAGTAGGGTTGGTTAAAATAGAGTAGAAGAGAATTGAACACAGTAAAAGAGAATAAAAAGAATACAAGAGAATCGAGTCCAAAAGGTTAGAGCAGAGCAGAATAGTGTAGAGCAGAACAGAGTCGAATAGAGTCTAAGCGAGCCAAATGGAGAAGAAACAAGGCAAATCGCGTTGAATCCCCTCGAACCAATTCCAGTCAATTAGGGTAGGGTAGAGTAAAATAGTGTTGAGTGGAGTAGAATGCTGTGCAATGCAATCGAATGGAGTCGAAAGGAGTAGAAAAGAGCCGAATAGAGCCGAATAGTGCTGAAGAGGGCCGAAGAGGGCCGAATCGAGCTGAATTGAGCCAAATCCAGTAAATCGAGCCTAATGGAGCCGAATTGAGCCGAATCCAGTTGAATCGACACCCTTCGAGCCAAATGGAGCCGAATGGACATGAATCGAACCAATTCGACCTGAATCGTGTCCAAATTCATGGAATCGAATTGAACAGATTAGAGTAGGGGAGGTTCGGGTATGGCAGGGTGGAATAGAGTAGAGTAGCATAGAATAAAACAGAAGAGAATAGAAGAGAACAGAACAATACAGAACGAATACAGAAAACAGTAGGCTAGAGTAGCGTAGAGGGAAACAGAGTAGAGTAGAATAGATTCGAACGGAGCTAAATAGAGCCAAACTGAGCCGAATCGTGTCCAAATGGGTTGAATCCAATCCAATCCAACGGATTAGAATAGAGTAGAGTTGGGTAGCATAGGGTAGGGTAGAATAGAGTAGACTAGAACAGAACAGAATAGGAAGAATAAAGAAAATAAAGAAGAGTAGACTAGAGTACGATAGAGTAGGCTAGTGTATAATAGGGTAGACTCGAATACAGCTGAGTAGAGCCGAATGGAGTCGAAATGAGAGGAATCACGTCTAATCGATTCGAGTAAATTAGAGTGGTGTAGGCTAGAGTAGAGCAGAATAGTGTAGAATGGTGTGGAATAAATAGAATGGAGTAGAATGGAGTCAAATAGAGACAAAAAGAGTAGAGAAGAGTCGAATAGAGCAGAATAGGGCCGAAAGAGGCGGAATTGAGCAGCATCGAAGCAATTCAAGCCAAACGAACCGAATAGAGCCAAATGGAATAGAATCGAGCTGATTCAAGCTTAATCACGTCGAATCCCGTTCAATGCATCCAATGCAATCCAAACGTCTAGATTAGAGAAGGGGAGAGGAGGGTGGAATAGAATAGAGTAGAGTAGACTAGAAGAGATTAGAACAGAATAGAAGGAATAGAATAGAGTAGAAAAGAGTAGGGTCGAATAGACTCGAATAGAGTCGATTAGAGACGAATAGGCCAAATAGAGACGAATAGAGAAAACAGAGCTGAATGGAGCCGAATAGAGACGTAAAGGAGCCATATAGAGCCGATTCGCACCTAATCGAGCTGAATCAAGCAGAATCACGCCGACTGTCACTGAATAGCGTCGAATCACATCGAATCACGTCGAATCGCATCAAATCACATCGTTTTGTGTCGGACCGGGTCGAATCGCTTCGGATCGCATCGGATTGCATCGAATGTCGTCGAATCACGACGAATCACGCCCCATCACGTCCAATAACTTCGAATTGCGTCCAATCTCCTAGAATTCTGCTGAATCACGTCGAATCGTATGGAATCTCGCCTAATCTCTTTGAATCCCGTCAAATGCCTTCGGACCTTGTCGAATCCCGTCAAATCCTGTCCAATCGCGTCGAAGTGAATCGAATTGAATCAAATAGATTCAAGTAGGGTGGGTTTGGGTGGGGTGCAGTAGGGTTGGGTAGGGTAGGATAGAACAGAGTCCAACAGAATAGGAGAGAACAGAACAGAAGAGAAAGAATCCAGCAGAATAGAATAGAGTAGAAAAGAGTCAGATAGTGCAGAACATAGCCGAATGGAGACAAAACAAGATGAATCGCGTTGAATCGCTTCGAATCGGGTCAAATCGAATCCATTCGAATAGATTAGGGTAGGGAAGGGTAGACGAGAATAGAGGAGAAGAGTGCAGAATGGTGTGGAATGGATTAGAACGGAGCCGACTCGAGACGAATAGAGTAGAAAAGAGTCGAATAGAGCATAGTTGGGCCGAATAGGGCCAAAGAAGGCCTAATCGAGCAGAATCCAGCAGAATCGATGCCATTGGAGCTGAATGGAGCAAAATGGAGCCCAATCGAACCGACTCGAAGCGAATTGATCTGATTCAAGCCTAATCGGGTGGAATGGCGTGAAAATGCGATGACTCGAACAGAATCAAAGATTAGAGAAGGGGAGGGGAGCGGCCGGGAGGGTAGAACAGAATAGAATAGAACAGTACATAATAGAAGGAAGAGAAGATAGCACAGTACGGTAGAGCAGAGAAGAGTAGAGTCGAATAGAGTGAAATAGTGCAGAATAGAGCTGAATAGAGCCAATTCTAGCCGAATCGAGCCCAATGGAAACAAAACGTGATGAATCGCGTCGAATAGCGTCCAATCGAATCCATTAGAATAGATTAGAGTAGGGTAGGGTAGAACAGAATAGAGTAGAATGGAGTCGAATGGAGTTGCATAGAGAAAACTAGAGTAGAAAAGAGTCGAATCGAGCCGAATAAGGCTGAACCAAGTCGAATTGAGTTGAAACAAGCTGAATCGAAGCGATTCAAGCTGAATCGAGCTGATGGTGCCGAATGAGCCGATTCAAGCCTCATCGCGTCCAATCACATTGAAATGCTTTGAATCGAATCCAATTGAATAGATTCGAAAAGGTTAGGGTAGGGTGGTTTTTGCTAGGGTAGACTAGGGTAGACGAAAGTAGACTAGAGTAGAGTAGACAAGAGAAGTCTAGACTAGTAGCCTAGACAAGACAGCTGGACTAGTCAGACTAGTGGTATAGATCAGTAGGCTAGACAACTAGCCTTGAAGAGTACCCTTGCCCTGACAAGTCCCCTAAATTCTGAATCTGAACTAGTCCCCTTGCCTTAACTAGTATCCTGAACTAGTAGCCTTGTCTGAACTAGTACCCTTAACTAGTGGCCTTGCCTTAAGTAATAGTCTTAATGTCTGCCCTTGCCTTACCAGTACCCTGAACTAGTAGCCCTGCCTTAACTAGTACCCTGGCCTTCACCAGTAGCCTTCACTAGTATCCTGGCCTTCACTAGTAGCCTTGCCTCAACTAGTACCCTTCACTAGTACCCTCGCATTAACTAGTTGTCTTAACTAGTACCTGGCCTTCTCAGTCCCCATAAGTCCTACCCTGGCCTTAACCAGCTGCCTTAACTGGTACCCTGGTCTTAAGTAGTAGTATTCACTTGTACCCTTGAATCCACTGGTAGCCTAAACTAGTCGTCTTGCCTTAAGTAGTAGCCTTCGCTTGGACCTTGCCTTAACTAGTATCCTTAACTAGTACCTGTGCCTTAACTAGTACAGCGGCCATAACGAATAGCCTGAACTAGTAGCCTTGTCTGAATTAGTACCCGGAACTAGTAGCCTTGCTTTAAGTAATAGTCTTAACGTCTGCCCTTGCCTTCCTAGTACCCTTAACTAGTAGCCAAGCCTTCACTACTACCCCTAACTAGTAGCCTTGCCTTAACTAGTAGCCTTGCCTTAACCAGTTGCCTTAACTAGGACCCTGGCCTTAACTAGAAGTATCAACTTGTAAACTTGCATCAGAGTAGCCTTAACTAGTACTCTTGCCTTAAGTAGTGGGCTGAACTAGTACTCGTGCCTTAGCTAGTACTCTTAACTAGTACAGTGCCCCTAACTCGTATCCTGAACTAGTAGCCTTCTCTTAACTAGTACCCTTAACTAGTAGCCTTGCCTTCACTGGTACCCTGGCCTTCTCCAGTAGCCTTAACTCAGACCCTGGCCTTCACTGGCAGCCTTAAGTAGTACCCTTAACTAGTACCCTCGCATTCACTAGTAGTCTGAACTAGTACCCTGGCCGTATCAGTACCCAGAACTACTACCCTTGCCGTAGCCAGTTGCCTTAAGTAGTACCCTGGCCTTAACTAGTAGTATTCACTTGTATTCTTGCATCAACTAGTAGCCTTAACTAGGCCTCTTGCCTTCAGTAGTGGCCTGAACTAGTACTCGTGCCTTAGCTAGTACTCTTAACTAGTACAGTGCCCCTAACTCATATCCTGAACTAGTAGCCTTCTCTAAACTAGTACCCTTCACTAGTACCCTGGCCTTCTCCAGTAGCCTTAACTCAGACCCTGGCCTTCACTGGCAGCCTTAAGTAGTACCCTTAACTAGTACCCTCGCATTCACTAGTAGCCTGAACTAGTACCCTGGCCGTATCAGTACCCAGAACTACTACCCTTGCCGTAACCAGTTGCCTTAAGTAGTACCCTGGCCTTAACTAGTAGTATTCACTTGTATTCTTGCATCAACTAGTAGCCTTAACTAGGACTCTTGCCTTAAGCAGTGGCCTGAATTTGTACCTTGCCTTAACTAGCAGCCTTAACTAGCACCCGTGCCTTTACTAGTACTCTTAACTAGTACAGTGGCCCTAACTAGTAGCCTGAACTAGTCCCCTTGCCTTAGGTAGTCCCTTTTCCAAACTAGTACCCTTCTTGAGTACCCCTTTTTTTATGGAGTAGGGTATGGTCCAGTAGGGTGTCATAAGGTAGGGTAGCATACGGTAGAACAGAGAAAACAGAATCCAATAGAATAGAAGAGGATAAGTCAGGATAGCTTAGTTTCGTGTAGGGTATGGTAGAGTAGCATAGGAAGGAATAGAGAAAAGAGAAAACGAGAATCCAATACAACAGAATCGAAAAGAAGAGACTAGATGAGGAAAGACTAGGGCGGGATAGGGTTCTGTCGAATAGAAGAGCGTAGAATGGTGTGGAATGGAGTCAAATGCAGTCAAACCGAGATGAATAGACGAGAAAAGAGTTGAATAGAGCGGAATAGCACCGAATAGGGACATATAGGGCTGAGTCGAGCCCAATCGAGCCCAATCGAGCCCGATCAAGTCAAATCGACCAGATTCGAGCTGAATGGAGCCGAATGGAGCTGGAATGAGCCAAATAGAGACACAGAAAATGAGCCAAGCTAGATCGAGCCAAATCGCACCTAATCGCATCCTATTGCATCGAATCTCGTCGAAGTCCATCCAATCCCACCAAAACCCATTGAATCTCATGAAATCTCACCGAATCCCGTCCAATTGTGTCCAATCGGGTCGAATCGAATGCAATCGAATTCAATAGAACAGCTTAGAGTAGTGTAGGTTAGGCTGGGATTCAATAGGGTAGGGCAGAGAGGAATAGACTAGAGAAGCATAGAGTAGAAGAGAAGAGAATACAAAGAGTAGAATGGAGTAGAGTGGAGTAGAGTAGACTAGTCAGAGTCGAGTAGTGCAGAATAGAGATGAATAGATCCAATTCGAGCTGAATCGAGTCGAATGGAGAGGAAATGAGACAAATCTCCATGAATCGAATAGATTAGAGTAGAGTAGGGTGGGGGAGAAGAGAATAGAATAGTGTAGAATGGAGTCGAACAGAGTAGAATGGTGTGGAATGGAGTCGAATGGAGCCAAATAGAGACGAATAAAGTAGAAAAGAGTTGAATAGAGCTGAACAGGGCCGGATACGTTTGGATCGAGCCTAATGATGCTGAGTCGAGCAGAATCGAGCGAAATTGTCCCGATTCAAGCCAAATCGAGCTAAATCAAGCCAATTCAAGCCTAATCCCATGGAATCGCCTTGAAAGGCATTGAATCGGATCGAATCGATTAGAGTAGAGGAGGGTAGAGTAGGAGGGGTTAGACTAGAACAGAACAGAACACAAGAGAAAGAATCGAATAGAATGAAGTAGAGACGAGTACGGTAGAATAGAGTCCAATAGAGTTGAATAGAGCCAAAGAGAGCTGAATGCAGCCGAATCCACCAAATTCGAGGTGAATCGAGAAGAATCATGTCGAATGGCGTTGAAAAGTGTCGAATCCAATCCAATAGTTTAGTGTAGGGCAGGTAAGATGAGGGGAGGGGAGGGTAGAAAAGAATAGATTAGAATAGACCAGAAAGAATAGAGAAGAGTAGACTAGAGTCAAATAGAGTCAAATCCTGCCGAAATGAGCCGAATAGAGAGGAAAAGGGCCAAGTCCAACCGAATCGAGTTGAATTCGCACAAAAAGGAGCTGATTCGAGCCGATAGGACCTGAATCAGGTCGAATCCCGTTCAAGTCTGTTGAATAGAATAGAACAGATTGCAGTAGGCTAAGTTAGAGTAGGGTAGGATAGACCAAAATGCAGTAGAACAGAACAGGATAGAAGAGAACTGAAAGACTAGAATAGGGTCGAGTAGTGCAGAGTCTAGAAGAATAGAGTTGAATATTGCCGACTAGAGCAAAATAGAGCCCAAAAGACCCAACGTGATAGAAATCAAGATGAATGGCGCCGAATCCCGCGGAATCATGCTGGATCGCGTCGAATCCCGTTGAATTGCATTGAATCCCATCCATTCAAGTCCAATCCAATCGAATCGATTAGAATAGACTAGAGAAGGGTAGAGTACAAGACAATAGAATAGAGAAGAATACAGTCGGATGGAGTAGAATGGTGTAGAATGGAGTTGAAAAGAGATAATAGAGTTGAGTAGACTCATAGAGCCATATAGAGTTGAATAGAGCCTATTCAAGCTGAATAGAACTGACCAGGGCGAAATGGAGCCGATTAGAACTGAATCGAACCGATTAGAGCCCAAGAGGGATGAATGGAGTGCAACGGAGCCGATTGGAGCCGAATCGCATCGAAATGCGTGGAATCGAATCCAGTGGAATAGATTAGAGTAGGGTTGGTTAAAATAGAGTAGAAGAGAATTGAACACAGTAAAAGAGAATAAAAAGAATACAAGAGAATCGAGTCCAAAAGGTTAGAGCAGAGCAGAATAGTGTAGAGCAGAACAGAGTCGAATAGAGTCTAAGCGAGCCAAATGGAGAAGAAACAAGGCAAATCGCGTTGAATCCCCTCGAACCAATTCCAGTCAATTAGGGTAGGGTAGAGTAAAATAGTGTTGAGTGGAGTAGAATGCTGTGCAACGCAATCGAATGGAGTCGAAAGGAGTAGAAAAGAGCCGAATAGAGCCGAATAGTGCTGAAGAGGGCCGAAGAGGGCCGAATCGAGCTGAATTGAGCCAAATCCAGTAAATCGAGCCTAATGGAGCCGAATTGAGCCGAATCCAGTTGAATCGACACCCTTCGAGCCAAATGGAGCCGAATGGACATGAATCGAACCAATTCGACCTGAATCGTGTCCAAATTCATGGAATCGAATTGAACAGATTAGAGTAGGGGAGGTTCGGGTATGGCAGGGTGGAATAGAGTAGAGTAGCATAGAATAAAACAGAAGAGAATAGAAGAGAACAGAACAATACAGAACGAATACAGAAAACAGTAGGCTAGAGTAGCGTAGAGGGAAACAGAGTAGAGTAGAATAGATTCGAACGGAGCTAAATAGAGCCAAACTGAGCCGAATCGTGTCCAAATGGGTTGAATCCAATCCAATCCAACGGATTAGAATAGAGTAGAGTTGGGTAGCATAGGGTAGGGTAGAATAGAGTAGACTAGAACAGAACAGAATAGGAAGAATAAAGAAAATAAAGAAGAGTAGACTAGAGTACGATAGAGTAGGCTAGTGTATAATAGGGTAGACTCGAATACAGCTGAGTAGAGCCGAATGGAGTCGAAATGAGAGGAATCACGTCTAATCGATTCGAGTAAATTAGAGTGGTGTAGGCTAGAGTAGAGCAGAATAGTGTAGAATGGTGTGGAATAAATAGAATGGAGTAGAATGGAGTCAAATAGAGACAAAAAGAGTAGAGAAGAGTCGAATAGAGCAGAATAGGGCCGAAAGAGGCGGAATTGAGCAGCATCGAAGCAATTCAAGCCAAACGAACCGAATAGAGCCAAATGGAATAGAATCGAGCTGATTCAAGCTTAATCACGTCGAATCCCGTTCAATGCATCCAATGCAATCCAAACGTCTAGATTAGAGAAGGGGAGAGGAGGGTGGAATAGAATAGAATAGAGTAGAGTAGACTAGAAGAGATTAGAACAGAATAGAAGGAATAGAATAGAGTAGAAAAGAGTAGGGTCGAATAGACTCGAATAGAGTCGATTAGAGACGAATAGGCCAAATAGAGACGAATAGAGAAAACAGAGCTGAATGGAGCCGAATAGAGACGTAAAGGAGCCATATAGAGCCGATTCGCACCTAATCGAGCTGAATCAAGCAGAATCACGCCGACTGTCACTGAATAGCGTCGAATCACATCGAATCACGTCGAATCGCATCAAATCACATCGTTTTGTGTCGGACCGGGTCGAATCGCTTCGGATCGCATCGGATTGCATCGAATGTCGTCGAATCACGACGAATCACGCCCCATCACGTCCAATAACTTCGAATTGCGTCCAATCTCCTAGAATTCTGCTGAATCACGTCGAATCGTATGGAATCTCGCCTAATCTCTTTGAATCCCGTCAAATGCCTTCGGACCTTGTCGAATCCCGTCAAATCCTGTCCAATCGCGTCGAAGTGAATCGAATTGAATCAAATAGATTCAAGTAGGGTGGGTTTGGGTGGGGTGCAGTAGGGTTGGGTAGGGTAGGATAGAACAGAGTCCAACAGAATAGGAGAGAACAGAACAGAAGAGAAAGAATCCAGCAGAATAGAATAGAGTAGAAAAGAGTCAGATAGTGCAGAACATAGCCGAATGGAGACAAAACAAGATGAATCGCGTTGAATCGCTTCGAATCGGGTCAAATCGAATCCATTCGAATAGATTAGGGTAGGGAAGGGTAGACGAGAATAGAGGAGAAGAGTGCAGAATGGTGTGGAATGGATTAGAACGGAGCCGACTCGAGACGAATAGAGTAGAAAAGAGTCGAATAGAGCATAGTTGGGCCGAATAGGGCCAAAGAAGGCCTAATCGAGCAGAGTCCAGCAGAATCGATGCCATTGGAGCTGAATGGAGCAAAATGGAGCCCAATCGAACCGACTCGAAGCGAATTGATCTGATTCAAGCCTAATCGGGTGGAATGGCGTGAAAATGCGATGACTCGAACAGAATCAAAGATTAGAGAAGGGGAGGGGAGCGGCCGGGAGGGTAGAACAGAATAGAATAGAACAGTACATAATAGAAGGAAGAGAAGATAGCACAGTACGGTAGAGCAGAGAAGAGTAGAGTCGAATAGAGTGAAATAGTGCAGAATAGAGCTGAATAGAGCCAATTCTAGCCGAATCGAGCCCAATGGAAACAAAACGTGATGAATCGCGTCGAATAGCGTCCAATCGAATCCATTAGAATAGATTAGAGTAGGGTAGGGTAGAACAGAATAGAGTAGAATGGAGTCGAATGGAGTTGCATAGAGAAAACTAGAGTAGAAAAGAGTCGAATCGAGCCGAATAAGGCTGAACCAAGTCGAATTGAGTTGAAACAAGCTGAATCGAAGCGATTCAAGCTGAATCGAGCTGATGGTGCCGAATGAGCCGATTCAAGCCTCATCGCGTCCAATCACATTGAAATGCTTTGAATCGAATCCAATTGAATAGATTCGAAAAGGTTAGGGTAGGGTGGTTTTTGCTAGGGTAGACTAGGGTAGACGAAAGTAGACTAGAGTAGAGTAGACAAGAGAAGTCTAGACTAGTAGCCTAGACAAGACAGCTGGACTAGTCAGACTAGTGGTATAGATCAGTAGGCTAGACAACTAGCCTTGAAGAGTACCCTTGCCCTGACAAGTCCCCTAAATTCTGAATCTGAACTAGTCCCCTTGCCTTAACTAGTATCCTGCACTAGTAGCCTTGTCTGAACTAGTACCCTTAACTAGTGGCCTTGCCTTAAGTAATAGTCTTAATGTCTGCCCTTGCCTTACCAGTACCCTGAACTAGTAGCCCTGCCTTAACTAGTACCCTGGCCTTCACCAGTAGCCTTCACTAGTACCCTGGCCTTCACTAGTAGCCTTGCCTCAACTAGTACCCTTCACTAGTACCCTCGCATTAACTAGTTGTCTTAACTAGTACCTGGCCTTCTCAGTCCCCATAAGTCCTACCCTGGCCTTAACCAGCTGCCTTAACTGGTACCCTGGTCTTAACTAGTAGTATTCACTTGTACCCTTGAATCCACTGGTAGCCTAAACTAGTCGTCTTGCCTTAAGTAGTAGCCTTCGCTTGGACCTTGCCTTAACTAGTATCCTTAACTAGTACCTGTGCCTTAACTAGTACAGCGGCCATAACGAATAGCCTGAACTAGTAGCCTTGTCTGAATTAGTACCCGGAACTAGTAGCCTTGCTTTAAGTAATAGTCTTAACGTCTGCCCTTGCCTTCCTAGTACCCTTAACTAGTAGCCAAGCCTTCACTACTACCCCTAACTAGTAGCCTTGCCTTAACTAGTAGCCTTGCCTTAACCAGTTGCCTTAACTAGGACCCTGGCCTTAACTAGAAGTATCAACTTGTAAACTTGCATCAGAGTAGCCTTAACTAGTACTCTTGCCTTAAGTAGTGGGCTGAACTAGTACTCGTGCCTTAGCTAGTACTCTTAACTAGTACAGTGCCCCTAACTCGTATCCTGAACTAGTAGCCTTCTCTTAACTAGTACCCTTAACTAGTAGCCTTGCCTTCACTGGTACCCTGGCCTTCTCCAGTAGCCTTAACTCAGACCCTGGCCTTCACTGGCAGCCTTAAGTAGTACCCTTAACTAGTACCCTCGCATTCACTAGTAGTCTGAACTAGTACCCTGGCCGTATCAGTACCCAGAACTATTACCCTTGCCGTAGCCAGTTGCCTTAAGTAGTACCCTGGCCTTAACTAGTAGTATTCACTTGTATTCTTGCATCAACTAGTAGCCTTAACTAGGCCTCTTGCCTTCAGTAGTGGCCTGAACTAGTACTCGTGCCTTAGCTAGTACTCTTAACTAGTACAGTGCCCCTAACTCATATCCTGAACTAGTAGCCTTCTCTAAACTAGTACCCTTCACTAGTACCCTGGCCTTCTCCAGTAGCCTTAACTCAGACCCTGGCCTTCACTGGCAGCCTTAAGTAGTACCCTTAACTAGTACCCTCGCATTCACTAGTAGCCTGAACTAGTACCCTGGCCGTATCAGTACCCAGAACTACTACCCTTGCCGTAACCAGTTGCCTTAAGTAGTACCCTGGCCTTAACTAGTAGTATTCACTTGTATTCTTGCATCAACTAGTAGCCTTAACTAGGACTCTTGCCTTAAGCAGTGGCCTGAATTTGTACCTTGCCTTAACTAGCAGCCTTAACTAGCACCCGTGCCTTTACTAGTACTCTTAACTAGTACAGTGGCCCTAACTAGTAGCCTGAACTAGTCCCCTTGCCTTAGGTAGTCCCTTTTCCAAACTAGTACCCTTCTTGAGTACCCCTTTTTTTATGGAGTAGGGTATGGTCCAGTAGGGTGTCATAAGGTAGGGTAGCATACGGTAGAACAGAGAAAACAGAATCCAATAGAATAGAAGAGGATAAGTCAGGATAGCTTAGTTTCGTGTAGGGTATGGTAGAGTAGCATAGGAAGGAATAGAGAAAAGAGAAAACGAGAATCCAATACAACAGAATCGAAAAGAAGAGACTAGATGAGGAAAGACTAGGGCGGGATAGGGTTCTGTCGAATAGAAGAGCGTAGAATGGTGTGGAATGGAGTCAAATGCAGTCAAACCGAAATGAATAGACGAGAAAAGAGTTGAATAGAGCGGAATAGCACCGAATAGGGACATATAGGGCTGAGTCGAGCCCAATCGAGCCCAATCGAGCCCGATCAAGTCAAATCGACCAGATTCGAGCTGAATGGAGCCGAATGGAGCTGGAATGAGCCAAATAGAGACACAGAAAATGAGCCAAGCTAGATCGAGCCAAATCGCACCTAATCGCATCCTATTGCATCGAATCTCGTCGAAGTCCATCCAATCCCACCAAAACCCATTGAATCTCATGAAATCTCACCGAATCCCGTCCAATTGTGTCCAATCGGGTCGAATCGAATGCAATCGAATTCAATAGAACAGCTTAGAGTAGTGTAGGTTAGGCTGGGATTCAATAGGGTAGGGCAGAGAGGAATAGACTAGAGAAGCATAGAGTAGAAGAGAAGAGAATACAAAGAGTAGAATGGAGTAGAGTGGAGTAGAGTAGACTAGTCAGAGTCGAGTAGTGCAGAATAGAGATGAATAGATCCAATTCGAGCTGAATCGAGTCGAATGGAGAGGAAATGAGACAAATCTCCATGAATCGAATAGATTAGAGTAGAGTAGGGTGGGGGAGAAGAGAATAGAATAGTGTAGAATGGAGTCGAACAGAGTAGAATGGTGTGGAATGGAGTCGAATGGAGCCAAATAGAGACGAATAAAGTAGAAAAGAGTTGAATAGAGCTGAACAGGGCCGGATACGTTTGGATCGAGCCTAATGATGCTGAGTCGAGCAGAATCGAGCGAAATTGTCCCGATTCAAGCCAAATCGAGCTAAATCAAGCCAATTCAAGCCTAATCCCATGGAATCGCCTTGAAAGGCATTGAATCGGATCGAATCGATTAGAGTAGAGGAGGGTAGAGTAGGAGGGGTTAGACTAGAACAGAACAGAACACAAGAGAAAGAATCGAATAGAATGAAGTAGAGACGAGTACAGTAGAATAGAGTCCAATAGAGTTGAATAGAGCCAAAGAGAGCTGAATGCAGCCGAATCCACCAAATTCGAGGTGAATCGAGAAGAATCATGTCGAATGGCGTTGAAAAGTGTCGAATCCAATCCAATAGTTTAGTGTAGGGCAGGTAAGATGAGGGGAGGGGAGGGTAGAAAAGAATAGATTAGAATAGACCAGAAAGAATAGAGAAGAGTAGACTAGAGTCAAATAGAGTCAAATCCTGCCGAAATGAGCCGAATAGAGAGGAAAAGGGCCAAGTCCAACCGAATCGAGTTGAATTCGCACAAAAAGGAGCTGATTCGAGCCGATAGGACCTGAATCAGGTCGAATCCCGTTCAAGTCTGTTGAATAGAATAGAACAGATTGCAGTAGGCTAAGTTAGAGTAGGGTAGGATAGACCAAAATGCAGTAGAACAGAACAGGATAGAAGAGAACTGAAAGACTAGAATAGGGTCGAGTAGTGCAGAGTCTAGAAGAATAGAGTTGAATATTGCCGACTAGAGCAAAATAGAGCCCAAAAGACCCAACGTGATAGAAATCAAGATGAATGGCGCCGAATCCCGCGGAATCATGCTGGATCGCGTTGAATCCCGTTGAATTGCATTGAATCCCATCCATTCAAGTCCAATCCAATCGAATCGATTAGAATAGACTAGAGAAGGGTAGAGTACAAGACAATAGAATAGAGAAGAATACAGTCGGATGGAGTAGAATGGTGTAGAATGGAGTTGAAAAGAGATAATAGAGTTGAGTAGACTCATAGAGCCATATAGAGTTGAATAGAGCCTATTCAAGCTGAATAGAACTGACCAGGGCGAAATGGAGCCGATTAGAACTGAATCGAACCGATTAGAGCCCAAGAGGGATGAATGGAGTGCAACGGAGCCGATTGGAGCCGAATCGCATCGAAATGCGTGGAATCGAATCCAGTGGAATAGATTAGAGTAGGGTTGGTTAAAATAGAGTAGAAGAGAATTGAACACAGTAAAAGAGAATAAAAAGAATACAAGAGAATCGAGTCCAAAAGGTTAGAGCAGAGCAGAATAGTGTAGAGCAGAACAGAGTCGAATAGAGTCTAAGCGAGCCAAATGGAGAAGAAACAAGGCAAATCGCGTTGAATCTCCTCGAACCAATTCCAGTCAATTAGGGTAGGGTAGAGTAAAATAGTGTTGAGTGGAGTAGAATGCTGTGCAACGCAATCGAATGGAGTCGAAAGGAGTAGAAAAGAGCCGAATAGAGCCGAATAGTGCTGAAGAGGGCCGAAGAGGGCCGAATCGAGCTGAATTGAGCCAAATCCAGTAAATCGAGCCTAATGGAGCCGAATTGAGCCGAATCCAGTTGAATCGACACCCTTCGAGCCAAATGGAGCCGAATGGACATGAATCGAACCAATTCGACCTGAATCGTGTCCAAATTCATGGAATCGAATTGAACAGATTAGAGTAGGGGAGGTTCGGGTATGGCAGGGTGGAATAGAGTAGAGTAGCATAGAATAAAACAGAAGAGAATAGAAGAGAACAGAACAATACAGAACGAATACAGAAAACAGTAGGCTAGAGTAGCGTAGAGGGAAACAGAGTAGAGTAGAATAGATTCGAACGGAGCTAAATAGAGCCAAACTGAGCCGAATCGTGTCCAAATGGGTTGAATCCAATCCAATCCAACGGATTAGAATAGAGTAGAGTTGGGTAGCATAGGGTAGGGTAGAATAGAGTAGACTAGAACAGAACAGAATAGGAAGAATAAAGAAAATAAAGAAGAGTAGACTAGAGTACGATAGAGTAGGCTAGTGTATAATAGGGTAGACTCGAATACAGCTGAGTAGAGCCGAATGGAGTCGAAATGAGAGGAATCACGTCTAATCGATTCGAGTAAATTAGAGTGGTGTAGGCTAGAGTAGAGCAGAATAGTGTAGAATGGTGTGGAATAAATAGAATGGAGTAGAATGGAGTCAAATAGAGACAAAAAGAGTAGAGAAGAGTCGAATAGAGCAGAATAGGGCCGAAAGAGGCGGAATTGAGCAGCATCGAAGCAATTCAAGCCAAACGAACCGAATAGAGCCAAATGGAATAGAATCGAGCTGATTCAAGCTTAATCACGTCGAATCCCGTTCAATGCATCCAATGCAATCCAAACGTCTAGATTAGAGAAGGGGAGAGGAGGGTGGAATAGAATAGAATAGAGTAGAGTAGACTAGAAGAGATTAGAACAGAATAGAAGGAATAGAATAGAGTAGAAAAGAGTAGGGTCGAATAGACTCGAATAGAGTCGATTAGAGACGAATAGGCCAAATAGAGACGAATAGAGAAAACAGAGCTGAATGGAGCCGAATAGAGACGTAAAGGAGCCATATAGAGCCGATTCGCACCTAATCGAGCTGAATCAAGCAGAATCACGCCGACTGTCACTGAATAGCGTCGAATCACATCGAATCACGTCGAATCGCATCAAATCACATCGTTTTGTGTCGGACCGGGTCGAATCGCTTCGGATCGCATCGGATTGCATCGAATGTCGTCGAATCACGACGAATCACGCCCCATCACGTCCAATAACTTCGAATTGCGTCCAATCTCCTAGAATTCTGCTGAATCACGTCGAATCGTATGGAATCTCGCCTAATCTCTTTGAATCCCGTCAAATGCCTTCGGACCTTGTCGAATCCCGTCAAATCCTGTCCAATCGCGTCGAAGTGAATCGAATTGAATCAAATAGATTCAAGTAGGGTGGGTTTGGGTGGGGTGCAGTAGGGTTGGGTAGGGTAGGATAGAACAGAGTCCAACAGAATAGGAGAGAACAGAACAGAAGAGAAAGAATCCAGCAGAATAGAATAGAGTAGAAAAGAGTCAGATAGTGCAGAACATAGCCGAATGGAGACAAAACAAGATGAATCGCGTTGAATCGCTTCGAATCGGGTCAAATCGAATCCATTCGAATAGATTAGGGTAGGGAAGGGTAGACGAGAATAGAGGAGAAGAGTGCAGAATGGTGTGGAATGGATTAGAACGGAGCCGACTCGAGACGAATAGAGTAGAAAAGAGTCGAATAGAGCGTAGTTGGGCCGAATAGGGCCAAAGAAGGCCTAATCGAGCAGAATCCAGCAGAATCGATGCCATTGGAGCTGAATGGAGCAAAATGGAGCCCAATCGAACCGACTCGAAGCGAATTGATCTGATTCAAGCCTAATCGGGTGGAATGGCGTGAAAATGCGATGACTCGAACAGAATCAAAGATTAGAGAAGGGGAGGGGAGCGGCCGGGAGGGTAGAACAGAATAGAATAGAACAGTACATAATAGAAGGAAGAGAAGATAGCACAGTACGGTAGAGCAGAGAAGAGTAGAGTCGAATAGAGTGAAATAGTGCAGAATAGAGCTGAATAGAGCCAATTCTAGCCGAATCGAGCCCAATGGAAACAAAACGTGATGAATCGCGTCGAATAGCGTCCAATCGAATCCATTAGAATAGATTAGAGTAGGGTAGGGTAGAACAGAATAGAGTAGAATGGAGTCGAATGGAGTTGCATAGAGAAAACTAGAGTAGAAAAGAGTCGAATCGAGCCGAATAAGGCTGAACCAAGTCGAATTGAGTTGAAACAAGCTGAATCGAAGCGATTCAAGCTGAATCGAGCTGATGGTGCCGAATGAGCCGATTCAAGCCTCATCGCGTCCAATCACATTGAAATGCTTTGAATCGAATCCAATTGAATAGATTCGAAAAGGTTAGGGTAGGGTGGTTTTTGCTAGGGTAGACTAGGGTAGACGAAAGTAGACTAGAGTAGAGTAGACAAGAGAAGTCTAGACTAGTAGCCTAGACAAGACAGCTGGACTAGTCAGACTAGTGGTATAGATCAGTAGGCTAGACAACTAGCCTTGAAGAGTACCCTTGCCCTGACAAGTCCCCTAAATTCTGAATCTGAACTAGTCCCCTTGCCTTAACTAGTATCCTGCACTAGTAGCCTTGTCTGAACTAGTACCCTTAACTAGTGGCCTTGCCTTAAGTAATAGTCTTAATGTCTGCCCTTGCCTTACCAGTACCCTGAACTAGTAGCCCTGCCTTAACTAGTACCCTGGCCTTCACCAGTAGCCTTCACTAGTACCCTGGCCTTCACTAGTAGCCTTGCCTCAACTAGTACCCTTCACTAGTACCCTCGCATTAACTAGTTGTCTTAACTAGTACCTGGCCTTCTCAGTCCCCATAAGTCCTACCCTGGCCTTAACCAGCTGCCTTAACTGGTACCCTGGTCTTAACTAGTAGTATTCACTTGTACCCTTGAATCCACTGGTAGCCTAAACTAGTCGTCTTGCCTTAAGTAGTAGCCTTCGCTTGGACCTTGCCTTAACTAGTATCCTTAACTAGTACCTGTGCCTTAACTAGTACAGCGGCCATAACGAATAGCCTGAACTAGTAGCCTTGTCTGAATTAGTACCCGGAACTAGTAGCCTTGCTTTAAGTAATAGTCTTAACATCTGCCCTTGCCTTCCTAGTACCCTTAACTAGTAGCCAAGCCTTCACTACTACCCCTAACTAGTAGCCTTGCCTTAACTAGTAGCCTTGCCTTAACCAGTTGCCTTAACTAGGACCCTGGCCTTAACTAGAAGTATCAACTTGTAAACTTGCATCAGAGTAGCCTTAACTAGTACTCTTGCCTTAAGTAGTGGGCTGAACTAGTACTCGTGCCTTAGCTAGTACTCTTAACTAGTACAGTGCCCCTAACTCGTATCCTGAACTAGTAGCCTTCTCTTAACTAGTACCCTTAACTAGTAGCCTTGCCTTCACTGGTACCCTGGCCTTCTCCAGTAGCCTTAACTCAGACCCTGGCCTTCACTGGCAGCCTTAAGTAGTACCCTTAACTAGTACCCTCGCATTCACTAGTAGTCTGAACTAGTACCCTGGCCGTATCAGTACCCAGAACTACTACCCTTGCCGTAGCCAGTTGCCTTAAGTAGTACCCTGGCCTTAACTAGTAGTATTCACTTGTATTCTTGCATCAACTAGTAGCCTTAACTAGGCCTCTTGCCTTCAGTAGTGGCCTGAACTAGTACTCGTGCCTTAGCTAGTACTCTTAACTAGTACAGTGCCCCTAACTCATATCCTGAACTAGTAGCCTTCTCTAAACTAGTACCCTTCACTAGTACCCTGGCCTTCTCCAGTAGCCTTAACTCAGACCCTGGCCTTCACTGGCAGCCTTAAGTAGTACCCTTAACTAGTACCCTCGCATTCACTAGTAGCCTGAACTAGTACCCTGGCCGTATCAGTACCCAGAACTACTACCCTTGCCGTAACCAGTTGCCTTAAGTAGTACCCTGGCCTTAACTAGTAGTATTCACTTGTATTCTTGCATCAACTAGTAGCCTTAACTAGGACTCTTGCCTTAAGCAGTGGCCTGAATTTGTACCTTGCCTTAACTAGCAGCCTTAACTAGCACCCGTGCCTTTACTAGTACTCTTAACTAGTACAGTGGCCCTAACTAGTAGCCTGAACTAGTCCCCTTGCCTTAGGTAGTCCCTTTTCCAAACTAGTACCCTTCTTGAGTACCCCTTTTTTTATGGAGTAGGGTATGGTCCAGTAGGGTGTCATAAGGTAGGGTAGCATACGGTAGAACAGAGAAAACAGAATCCAATAGAATAGAAGAGGATAAGTCAGGATAGCTTAGTTTCGTGTAGGGTATGGTAGAGTAGCATAGGAAGGAATAGAGAAAAGAGAAAACGAGAATCCAATACAACAGAATCGAAAAGAAGAGACTAGATGAGGAAAGACTAGGGCGGGATAGGGTTCTGTCGAATAGAAGAGCGTAGAATGGTGTGGAATGGAGTCAAATGCAGTCAAACCGAGATGAATAGACGAGAAAAGAGTTGAATAGAGCGGAATAGCACCGAATAGGGACATATAGGGCTGAGTCGAGCCCAATCGAGCCCAATCGAGCCCGATCAAGTCAAATCGACCAGATTCGAGCTGAATGGAGCCGAATGGAGCTGGAATGAGCCAAATAGAGACACAGAAAATGAGCCAAGCTAGATCGAGCCAAATCGCACCTAATCACATCCTATTGCATCGAATCTCGTCGAAGTCCATCCAATCCCACCAAAACCCATTGAATCTCATGAAATCTCACCGAATCCCGTCCAATTGTGTCCAATCGGGTCGAATCGAATGCAATCGAATTCAATAGAACAGCTTAGAGTAGTGTAGGTTAGGCTGGGATTCAATAGGGTAGGGCAGAGAGGAATAGACTAGAGAAGCATAGAGTAGAAGAGAAGAGAATACAAAGAGTAGAATGGAGTAGAGTGGAGTAGAGTAGACTAGTCAGAGTCGAGTAGTGCAGAATAGAGATGAATAGATCCAATTCGAGCTGAATCGAGTCGAATGGAGAGGAAATGAGACAAATCTCCATGAATCGAATAGATTAGAGTAGAGTAGGGTGGGGGAGAAGAGAATAGAATAGTGTAGAATGGAGTCGAACAGAGTAGAATGGTGTGGAATGGAGTCGAATGGAGCCAAATAGAGACGAATAAAGTAGAAAAGAGTTGAATAGAGCTGAACAGGGCCGGATACGTTTGGATCGAGCCTAATGATGCTGAGTCGAGCAGAATCGAGCGAAATTGTCCCGATTCAAGCCAAATCGAGCTAAATCAAGCCAATTCAAGCCTAATCCCATGGAATCGCCTTGAAAGGCATTGAATCGGATCGAATCGATTAGAGTAGAGGAGGGTAGAGTAGGAGGGGTTAGACTAGAACAGAACAGAACACAAGAGAAAGAATCGAATAGAATGAAGTAGAGACGAGTACAGTAGAATAGAGTCCAATAGAGTTGAATAGAGCCAAAGAGAGCTGAATGCAGCCGAATCCACCAAATTCGAGGTGAATCGAGAAGAATCATGTCGAATGGCGTTGAAAAGTGTCGAATCCAATCCAATAGTTTAGTGTAGGGCAGGTAAGATGAGGGGAGGGGAGGGTAGAAAAGAATAGATTAGAATAGACCAGAAAGAATAGAGAAGAGTAGACTAGAGTCAAATAGAGTCAAATCCTGCCGAAATGAGCCGAATAGAGAGGAAAAGGGCCAAGTCCAACCGAATCGAGTTGAATTCGCACAAAAAGGAGCTGATTCGAGCCGATAGGACCTGAATCAGGTCGAATCCCGTTCAAGTCTGTTGAATAGAATAGAACAGATTGCAGTAGGCTAAGTTAGAGTAGGGTAGGATAGACCAAAATGCAGTAGAACAGAACAGGATAGAAGAGAACTGAAAGACTAGAATAGGGTCGAGTAGTGCAGAGTCTAGAAGAATAGAGTTGAATATTGCCGACTAGAGCAAAATAGAGCCCAAAAGACCCAACGTGATAGAAATCAAGATGAATGGCGCCGAATCCCGCGGAATCATGCTGGATCGCGTCGAATCCCGTTGAATTGCATTGAATCCCATCCATTCAAGTCCAATCCAATCGAATCGATTAGAATAGACTAGAGAAGGGTAGAGTACAAGACAATAGAATAGAGAAGAATACAGTCGGATGGAGTAGAATGGTGTAGAATGGAGTTGAAAAGAGATAATAGAGTTGAGTAGACTCATAGAGCCATATAGAGTTGAATAGAGCCTATTCAAGCTGAATAGAACTGACCAGGGCGAAATGGAGCCGATTAGAACTGAATCGAACCGATTAGAGCCCAAGAGGGATGAATGGAGTGCAACGGAGCCGATTGGAGCCGAATCGCATCGAAATGCGTGGAATCGAATCCAGTGGAATAGATTAGAGTAGGGTTGGTTAAAATAGAGTAGAAGAGAATTGAACACAGTAAAAGAGAATAAAAAGAATACAAGAGAATCGAGTCCAAAAGGTTAGAGCAGAGCAGAATAGTGTAGAGCAGAACAGAGTCGAATAGAGTCTAAGCGAGCCAAATGGAGAAGAAACAAGGCAAATCGCGTTGAATCTCCTCGAACCAATTCCAGTCAATTAGGGTAGGGTAGAGTAAAATAGTGTTGAGTGGAGTAGAATGCTGTGCAACGCAATCGAATGGAGTCGAAAGGAGTAGAAAAGAGCCGAATAGAGCCGAATAGTGCTGAAGAGGGCCGAAGAGGGCCGAATCGAGCTGAATTGAGCCAAATCCAGTAAATCGAGCCTAATGGAGCCGAATTGAGCCGAATCCAGTTGAATCGACACCCTTCGAGCCAAATGGAGCCGAATGGACATGAATCGAACCAATTCGACGTGAATCGTGTCCAAATTCATGGAATCGAATTGAACAGATTAGAGTAGGGGAGGTTCGGGTATGGCAGGGTGGAATAGAGTAGAGTAGCATAGAATAAAACAGAAGAGAATAGAAGAGAACAGAACAATACAGAACGAATACAGAAAACAGTAGGCTAGAGTAGCGTAGAGGGAAACAGAGTAGAGTAGAATAGATTCGAACGGAGCTAAATAGAGCCAAACTGAGCCGAATCGTGTCCAAATGGGTTGAATCCAATCCAATCCAACGGATTAGAATAGAGTAGAGTTGGGTAGCATAGGGTAGGGTAGAATAGAGTAGACTAGAACAGAACAGAATAGGAAGAATAAAGAAAATAAAGAAGAGTAGACTAGAGTACGATAGAGTAGGCTAGTGTATAATAGGGTAGACTCGAATACAGCTGAGTAGAGCCGAATGGAGTCGAAATGAGAGGAATCACGTCTAATCGATTCGAGTAAATTAGAGTGGTGTAGGCTAGAGTAGAGCAGAATAGTGTAGAATGGTGTGGAATAAATAGAATGGAGTAGAATGGAGTCAAATAGAGACAAAAAGAGTAGAGAAGAGTCGAATAGAGCAGAATAGGGCCGAAAGAGGCGGAATTGAGCAGCATCGAAGCAATTCAAGCCAAACGAACCGAATAGAGCCAAATGGAATAGAATCGAGCTGATTCAAGCTTAATCACGTCGAATCCCGTTCAATGCATCCAATGCAATCCAAACGTCTAGATTAGAGAAGGGGAGAGGAGGGTGGAATAGAATAGAATAGAGTAGAGTAGACTAGAAGAGATTAGAACAGAATAGAAGGAATAGAATAGAGTAGAAAAGAGTAGGGTCGAATAGACTCGAATAGAGTCGATTAGAGACGAATAGGCCAAATAGAGACGAATAGAGAAAACAGAGCTGAATGGAGCCGAATAGAGACGTAAAGGAGCCATATAGAGCCGATTCGCACCTAATCGAGCTGAATCAAGCAGAATCACGCCGACTGTCACTGAATAGCGTCGAATCACATCGAATCACGTCGAATCGCATCAAATCACATCGTTTTGTGTCGGACCGGGTCGAATCGCTTCGGATCGCATCGGATTGCATCGAATGTCGTCGAATCACGACGAATCACGCCCCATCACGTCCAATAACTTCGAATTGCGTCCAATCTCCTAGAATTCTGCTGAATCACGTCGAATCGTATGGAATCTCGCCTAATCTCTTTGAATCCCGTCAAATGCCTTCGGACCTTGTCGAATCCCGTCAAATCCTGTCCAATCGCGTCGAAGTGAATCGAATTGAATCAAATAGATTCAAGAAGGGTGGGTTTGGGTGGGGTGCAGTAGGGTTGGGTAGGGTAGGATAGAACAGAGTCCAACAGAATAGGAGAGAACAGAACAGAAGAGAAAGAATCCAGCAGAATAGAATAGAGTAGAAAAGAGTCAGATAGTGCAGAACATAGCCGAATGGAGACAAAACAAGATGAATCGCGTTGAATCGCTTCGAATCGGGTCAAATCGAATCCATTCGAATAGATTAGGGTAGGGAAGGGTAGACGAGAATAGAGGAGAAGAGTGCAGAATGGTGTGGAATGGATTAGAACGGAGCCGACTCGAGACGAATAGAGTAGAAAAGAGTCGAATAGAGCGTAGTTGGGCCGAATAGGGCCAAAGAAGGCCTAATCGAGCAGAATCCAGCAGAATCGATGCCATTGGAGCTGAATGGAGCAAAATGGAGCCCAATCGAACCGACTCGAAGCGAATTGATCTGATTCAAGCCTAATCGGGTGGAATGGCGTGAAAATGCGATGACTCGAACAGAATCAAAGATTAGAGAAGGGGAGGGGAGCGGCCGGGAGGGTAGAACAGAATAGAATAGAACAGTACATAATAGAAGGAAGAGAAGATAGCACAGTACGGTAGAGCAGAGAAGAGTAGAGTCGAATAGAGTGAAATAGTGCAGAATAGAGCTGAATAGAGCCAATTCTAGCCGAATCGAGCCCAATGGAAACAAAACGTGATGAATCGCGTCGAATAGCGTCCAATCGAATCCATTAGAATAGATTAGAGTAGGGTAGGGTAGAACAGAATAGAGTAGAATGGAGTCGAATGGAGTTGCATAGAGAAAACTAGAGTAGAAAAGAGTCGAATCGAGCCGAATAAGGCTGAACCAAGTCGAATTGAGTTGAAACAAGCTGAATCGAAGCGATTCAAGCTGAATCGAGCTGATGGTGCCGAATGAGCCGATTCAAGCCTCATCGCGTCCAATCACATTGAAATGCTTTGAATCGAATCCAATTGAATAGATTCGAAAAGGTTAGGGTAGGGTGGTTTTTGCTAGGGTAGACTAGGGTAGACGAAAGTAGACTAGAGTAGAGTAGACAAGAGAAGTCTAGACTAGTAGCCTAGACAAGACAGCTGGACTAGTCAGACTAGTGGTATAGATCAGTAGGCTAGACAACTAGCCTTGAAGAGTACCCTTGCCCTGACAAGTCCCCTAAATTCTGAATCTGAACTAGTCCCCTTGCCTTAACTAGTATCCTGCACTAGTAGCCTTGTCTGAACTAGTACCCTTAACTAGTGGCCTTGCCTTAAGTAATAGTCTTAATGTCTGCCCTTGCCTTACCAGTACCCTGAACTAGTAGCCCTGC
Source organism: Loxodonta africana (assembly GCF_030014295.1). NCBI lineage: Eukaryota > Metazoa > Chordata > Mammalia > Proboscidea > Elephantidae > Loxodonta > Loxodonta africana. Next base: position 392,213 of record NC_087351.1, on the reverse strand, counting down.
CTTAACTAGTACCCTGGCCTTCACCAGTAGCCTTCACTAGTACCCTGGCCTTCACTAGTAGCCTTGCCTCAACTAGTACCCTTCACTAGTACCCTCGCATTAACTAGTTGTCTTAACTAGTACCTGGCCTTCTCAGTCCCCATAAGTCCTACCCTGGCCTTAACCAGCTGCCTTAACTGGTACCCTGGTCTTAACTAGTAGTATTCACTTGTACCCTTGAATCCACTGGTAGCCTAAACTAGTCGTCTTGCCTTAAGTAGTAGCCTTCGCTTGGACCTTGCCTTAACTAGTATCCTTAACTAGTACCTGTGCCTTAACTAGTACAGCGGCCATAACGAATAGCCTGAACTAGTAGCCTTGTCTGAATTAGTACCCGGAACTAGTAGCCTTGCTTTAAGTAATAGTCTTAACGTCTGCCCTTGCCTTCCTAGTACCCTTAACTAGTAGCCAAGCCTTCACTACTACCCCTAACTAGTAGCCTTGCCTTAACTAGTAGCCTTGCCTTAACCAGTTGCCTTAACTAGGACCCTGGCCTTAACTAGAAGTATCAACTTGTAAACTTGCATCAGAGTAGCCTTAACTAGTACTCTTGCCTTAAGTAGTGGGCTGAACTAGTACTCGTGCCTTAGCTAGTACTCTTAACTAGTACAGTGCCCCTAACTCGTATCCTGAACTAGTAGCCTTCTCTTAACTAGTACCCTTAACTAGTAGCCTTGCCTTCACTGGTACCCTGGCCTTCTCCAGTAGCCTTAACTCAGACCCTGGCCTTCACTGGCAGCCTTAAGTAGTACCCTTAACTAGTACCCTCGCATTCACTAGTAGTCTGAACTAGTACCCTGGCCGTATCAGTACCCAGAACTATTACCCTTGCCGTAGCCAGTTGCCTTAAGTAGTACCCTGGCCTTAACTAGTAGTATTCACTTGTATTCTTGCATCAACTAGTAGCCTTAACTAGGCCTCTTGCCTTCAGTAGTGGCCTGAACTAGTACTCGTGCCTTAGCTAGTACTCTTAACTAGTACAGTGCCCCTAACTCATATCCTGAACTAGTAGCCTTCTCTAAACTAGTACCCTTCACTAGTACCCTGGCCTTCTCCAGTAGCCTTAACTCAGACCCTGGCCTTCACTGGCAGCCTTAAGTAGTACCCTTAACTAGTACCCTCGCATTCACTAGTAGCCTGAACTAGTACCCTGGCCGTATCAGTACCCAGAACTACTACCCTTGCCGTAACCAGTTGCCTTAAGTAGTACCCTGGCCTTAACTAGTAGTATTCACTTGTATTCTTGCATCAACTAGTAGCCTTAACTAGGACTCTTGCCTTAAGCAGTGGCCTGAATTTGTACCTTGCCTTAACTAGCAGCCTTAACTAGCACCCGTGCCTTTACTAGTACTCTTAACTAGTACAGTGGCCCTAACTAGTAGCCTGAACTAGTCCCCTTGCCTTAGGTAGTCCCTTTTCCAAACTAGTACCCTTCTTGAGTACCCCTTTTTTTATGGAGTAGGGTATGGTCCAGTAGGGTGTCATAAGGTAGGGTAGCATACGGTAGAACAGAGAAAACAGAATCCAATAGAATAGAAGAGGATAAGTCAGGATAGCTTAGTTTCGTGTAGGGTATGGTAGAGTAGCATAGGAAGGAATAGAGAAAAGAGAAAACGAGAATCCAATACAACAGAATCGAAAAGAAGAGACTAGATGAGGAAAGACTAGGGCGGGATAGGGTTCTGTCGAATAGAAGAGCGTAGAATGGTGTGGAATGGAGTCAAATGCAGTCAAACCGAGATGAATAGACGAGAAAAGAGTTGAATAGAGCGGAATAGCACCGAATAGGGACATATAGGGCTGAGTCGAGCCCAATCGAGCCCAATCGAGCCCGATCAAGTCAAATCGACCAGATTCGAGCTGAATGGAGCCGAATGGAGCTGGAATGAGCCAAATAGAGACACAGAAAATGAGCCAAGCTAGATCGAGCCAAATCGCACCTAATCACATCCTATTGCATCGAATCTCGTCGAAGTCCATCCAATCCCACCAAAACCCATTGAATCTCATGAAATCTCACCGAATCCCGTCCAATTGTGTCCAATCGGGTCGAATCGAATGCAATCGAATTCAATAGAACAGCTTAGAGTAGTGTAGGTTAGGCTGGGATTCAATAGGGTAGGGCAGAGAGGAATAGACTAGAGAAGCATAGAGTAGAAGAGAAGAGAATACAAAGAGTAGAATGGAGTAGAGTGGAGTAGAGTAGACTAGTCAGAGTCGAGTAGTGCAGAATAGAGATGAATAGATCCAATTCGAGCTGAATCGAGTCGAATGGAGAGGAAATGAGACAAATCTCCATGAATCGAATAGATTAGAGTAGAGTAGGGTGGGGGAGAAGAGAATAGAATAGTGTAGAATGGAGTCGAACAGAGTAGAATGGTGTGGAATGGAGTCGAATGGAGCCAAATAGAGACGAATAAAGTAGAAAAGAGTTGAATAGAGCTGAACAGGGCCGGATACGTTTGGATCGAGCCTAATGATGCTGAGTCGAGCAGAATCGAGCGAAATTGTCCCGATTCAAGCCAAATCGAGCTAAATCAAGCCAATTCAAGCCTAATCCCATGGAATCGCCTTGAAAGGCATTGAATCGGATCGAATCGATTAGAGTAGAGGAGGGTAGAGTAGGAGGGGTTAGACTAGAACAGAACAGAACACAAGAGAAAGAATCGAATAGAATGAAGTAGAGACGAGTACAGTAGAATAGAGTCCAATAGAGTTGAATAGAGCCAAAGAGAGCTGAATGCAGCCGAATCCACCAAATTCGAGGTGAATCGAGAAGAATCATGTCGAATGGCGTTGAAAAGTGTCGAATCCAATCCAATAGTTTAGTGTAGGGCAGGTAAGATGAGGGGAGGGGAGGGTAGAAAAGAATAGATTAGAATAGACCAGAAAGAATAGAGAAGAGTAGACTAGAGTCAAATAGAGTCAAATCCTGCCGAAATGAGCCGAATAGAGAGGAAAAGGGCCAAGTCCAACCGAATCGAGTTGAATTCGCACAAAAAGGAGCTGATTCGAGCCGATAGGACCTGAATCAGGTCGAATCCCGTTCAAGTCTGTTGAATAGAATAGAACAGATTGCAGTAGGCTAAGTTAGAGTAGGGTAGGATAGACCAAAATGCAGTAGAACAGAACAGGATAGAAGAGAACTGAAAGACTAGAATAGGGTCGAGTAGTGCAGAGTCTAGAAGAATAGAGTTGAATATTGCCGACTAGAGCAAAATAGAGCCCAAAAGACCCAACGTGATAGAAATCAAGATGAATGGCGCCGAATCCCGCGGAATCATGCTGGATCGCGTCGAATCCCGTTGAATTGCATTGAATCCCATCCATTCAAGTCCAATCCAATCGAATCGATTAGAATAGACTAGAGAAGGGTAGAGTACAAGACAATAGAATAGAGAAGAATACAGTCGGATGGAGTAGAATGGTGTAGAATGGAGTTGAAAAGAGATAATAGAGTTGAGTAGACTCATAGAGCCATATAGAGTTGAATAGAGCCTATTCAAGCTGAATAGAACTGACCAGGGCGAAATGGAGCCGATTAGAACTGAATCGAACCGATTAGAGCCCAAGAGGGATGAATGGAGTGCAACGGAGCCGATTGGAGCCGAATCGCATCGAAATGCGTGGAATCGAATCCAGTGGAATAGATTAGAGTAGGGTTGGTTAAAATAGAGTAGAAGAGAATTGAACACAGTAAAAGAGAATAAAAAGAATACAAGAGAATCGAGTCCAAAAGGTTAGAGCAGAGCAGAATAGTGTAGAGCAGAACAGAGTCGAATAGAGTCTAAGCGAGCCAAATGGAGAAGAAACAAGGCAAATCGCGTTGAATCCCCTCGAACCAATTCCAGTCAATTAGGGTAGGGTAGAGTAAAATAGTGTTGAGTGGAGTAGAATGCTGTGCAACGCAATCGAATGGAGTCGAAAGGAGTAGAAAAGAGCCGAATAGAGCCGAATAGTGCTGAAGAGGGCCGAAGAGGGCCGAATCGAGCTGAATTGAGCCAAATCCAGTAAATCGAGCCTAATGGAGCCGAATTGAGCCGAATCCAGTTGAATCGACACCCTTCGAGCCAAATGGAGCCGAATGGACATGAATCGAACCAATTCGACGTGAATCGTGTCCAAATTCATGGAATCGAATTGAACAGATTAGAGTAGGGGAGGTTCGGGTATGGCAGGGTGGAATAGAGTAGAGTAGCATAGAATAAAACAGAAGAGAATAGAAGAGAACAGAACAATACAGAACGAATACAGAAAACAGTAGGCTAGAGTAGCGTAGAGGGAAACAGAGTAGAGTAGAATAGATTCGAACGGAGCTAAATAGAGCCAAACTGAGCCGAATCGTGTCCAAATGGGTTGAATCCAATCCAATCCAACGGATTAGAATAGAGTAGAGTTGGGTAGCATAGGGTAGGGTAGAATAGAGTAGACTAGAACAGAACAGAATAGGAAGAATAAAGAAAATAAAGAAGAGTAGACTAGAGTACGATAGAGTAGGCTAGTGTATAATAGGGTAGACTCGAATACAGCTGAGTAGAGCCGAATGGAGTCGAAATGAGAGGAATCACGTCTAATCGATTCGAGTAAATTAGAGTGGTGTAGGCTAGAGTAGAGCAGAATAGTGTAGAATGGTGTGGAATAAATAGAATGGAGTAGAATGGAGTCAAATAGAGACAAAAAGAGTAGAGAAGAGTCGAATAGAGCAGAATAGGGCCGAAAGAGGCGGAATTGAGCAGCATCGAAGCAATTCAAGCCAAACGAACCGAATAGAGCCAAATGGAATAGAATCGAGCTGATTCAAGCTTAATCACGTCGAATCCCGTTCAATGCATCCAATGCAATCCAAACGTCTAGATTAGAGAAGGGGAGAGGAGGGTGGAATAGAATAGAATAGAGTAGAGTAGACTAGAAGAGATTAGAACAGAATAGAAGGAATAGAATAGAGTAGAAAAGAGTAGGGTCGAATAGACTCGAATAGAGTCGATTAGAGACGAATAGGCCAAATAGAGACGAATAGAGAAAACAGAGCTGAATGGAGCCGAATAGAGACGTAAAGGAGCCATATAGAGCCGATTCGCACCTAATCGAGCTGAATCAAGCAGAATCACGCCGACTGTCACTGAATAGCGTCGAATCACATCGAATCACGTCGAATCGCATCAAATCACATCGTTTTGTGTCGGACCGGGTCGAATCGCTTCGGATCGCATCGGATTGCATCGAATGTCGTCGAATCACGACGAATCACGCCCCATCACGTCCAATAACTTCGAATTGCGTCCAATCTCCTAGAATTCTGCTGAATCACGTCGAATCGTATGGAATCTCGCCTAATCTCTTTGAATCCCGTCAAATGCCTTCGGACCTTGTCGAATCCCGTCAAATCCTGTCCAATCGCGTCGAAGTGAATCGAATTGAATCAAATAGATTCAAGTAGGGTGGGTTTGGGTGGGGTGCAGTAGGGTTGGGTAGGGTAGGATAGAACAGAGTCCAACAGAATAGGAGAGAACAGAACAGAAGAGAAAGAATCCAGCAGAATAGAATAGAGTAGAAAAGAGTCAGATAGTGCAGAACATAGCCGAATGGAGACAAAACAAGATGAATCGCGTTGAATCGCTTCGAATCGGGTCAAATCGAATCCATTCGAATAGATTAGGGTAGGGAAGGGTAGACGAGAATAGAGGAGAAGAGTGCAGAATGGTGTGGAATGGATTAGAACGGAGCCGACTCGAGACGAATAGAGTAGAAAAGAGTCGAATAGAGCGTAGTTGGGCCGAATAGGGCCAAAGAAGGCCTAATCGAGCAGAATCCAGCAGAATCGATGCCATTGGAGCTGAATGGAGCAAAATGGAGCCCAATCGAACCGACTCGAAGCGAATTGATCTGATTCAAGCCTAATCGGGTGGAATGGCGTGAAAATGCGATGACTCGAACAGAATCAAAGATTAGAGAAGGGGAGGGGAGCGGCCGGGAGGGTAGAACAGAATAGAATAGAACAGTACATAATAGAAGGAAGAGAAGATAGCACAGTACGGTAGAGCAGAGAAGAGTAGAGTCGAATAGAGTGAAATAGTGCAGAATAGAGCTGAATAGAGCCAATTCTAGCCGAATCGAGCCCAATGGAAACAAAACGTGATGAATCGCGTCGAATAGCGTCCAATCGAATCCATTAGAATAGATTAGAGTAGGGTAGGGTAGAACAGAATAGAGTAGAATGGAGTCGAATGGAGTTGCATAGAGAAAACTAGAGTAGAAAAGAGTCGAATCGAGCCGAATAAGGCTGAACCAAGTCGAATTGAGTTGAAACAAGCTGAATCGAAGCGATTCAAGCTGAATCGAGCTGATGGTGCCGAATGAGCCGATTCAAGCCTCATCGCGTCCAATCACATTGAAATGCTTTGAATCGAATCCAATTGAATAGATTCGAAAAGGTTAGGGTAGGGTGGTTTTTGCTAGGGTAGACTAGGGTAGACGAAAGTAGACTAGAGTAGAGTAGACAAGAGAAGTCTAGACTAGTAGCCTAGACAAGACAGCTGGACTAGTCAGACTAGTGGTATAGATCAGTAGGCTAGACAACTAGCCTTGAAGAGTACCCTTGCCCTGACAAGTCCCCTAAATTCTGAATCTGAACTAGTCCCCTTGCCTTAACTAGTATCCTGCACTAGTAGCCTTGTCTGAACTAGTACCCTTAACTAGTGGCCTTGCCTTAAGTAATAGTCTTAATGTCTGCCCTTGCCTTACCAGTACCCTGAACTAGTAGCCCTGCCTTAACTAGTACCCTGGCCTTCACCAGTAGCCTTCACTAGTACCCTGGCCTTCACTAGTAGCCTTGCCTCAACTAGTACCCTTCACTAGTACCCTCGCATTAACTAGTTGTCTTAACTAGTACCTGGCCTTCTCAGTCCCCATAAGTCCTACCCTGGCCTTAACCAGCTGCCTTAACTGGTACCCTGGTCTTAACTAGTAGTATTCACTTGTACCCTTGAATCCACTGGTAGCCTAAACTAGTCGTCTTGCCTTAAGTAGTAGCCTTCGCTTGGACCTTGCCTTAACTAGTATCCTTAACTAGTACCTGTGCCTTAACTAGTACAGCGGCCATAACGAATAGCCTGAACTAGTAGCCTTGTCTGAATTAGTACCCGGAACTAGTAGCCTTGCTTTAAGTAATAGTCTTAACGTCTGCCCTTGCCTTCCTAGTACCCTTAACTAGTAGCCAAGCCTTCACTACTACCCCTAACTAGTAGCCTTGCCTTAACTAGTAGCCTTGCCTTAACCAGTTGCCTTAACTAGGACCCTGGCCTTAACTAGAAGTATCAACTTGTAAACTTGCATCAGAGTAGCCTTAACTAGTACTCTTGCCTTAAGTAGTGGGCTGAACTAGTACTCGTGCCTTAGCTAGTACTCTTAACTAGTACAGTGCCCCTAACTCATATCCTGAACTAGTAGCCTTCTCTAAACTAGTACCCTTCACTAGTACCCTTGCCTTCACTAGTACCCTGGCCTTCTCCAGTAGCCTTAACTCAGACCCTGGCCTTCACTGGCAGCCTTAAGTAGTACCCTTAACTAGTACCCTCGCATTCACTAGTAGCCTGAACTAGTACCCTGGCCGTATCAGTACCCAGAACTACTACCCTTGCCGTAACCAGTTGCCTTAAGTAGTACCCTGGCCTTAACTAGTAGTATTCACTTGTATTCTTGCATCAACTAGTAGCCTTAACTAGGACTCTTGCCTTAAGCAGTGGCCTGAATTTGTACCTTGCCTTAACTAGCAGCCTTAACTAGCACCCGTGCCTTTACTAGTACTCTTAACTAGTACAGTGGCCCTAACTAGTAGCCTGAACTAGTCCCCTTGCCTTAGGTAGTCCCTTTTCCAAACTAGTACCCTTCTTGAGTACCCCTTTTTTTATGGAGTAGGGTATGGTCCAGTAGGGTGTCATAAGGTAGGGTAGCATACGGTAGAACAGAGAAAACAGAATCCAATAGAATAGAAGAGGATAAGTCAGGATAGCTTAGTTTCGTGTAGGGTATGGTAGAGTAGCATAGGAAGGAATAGAGAAAAGAGAAAACGAGAATCCAATACAACAGAATCGAAAAGAAGAGACTAGATGAGGAAAGACTAGGGCGGGATAGGGTTCTGTCGAATAGAAGAGCGTAGAATGGTGTGGAATGGAGTCAAATGCAGTCAAACCGAGATGAATAGACGAGAAAAGAGTTGAATAGAGCGGAATAGCACCGAATAGGGACATATAGGGCTGAGTCGAGCCCAATCGAGCCCAATCGAGCCCGATCAAGTCAAATCGACCAGATTCGAGCTGAATGGAGCCGAATGGAGCTGGAATGAGCCAAATAGAGACACAGAAAATGAGCCAAGCTAGATCGAGCCAAATCGCACCTAATCACATCCTATTGCATCGAATCTCGTCGAAGTCCATCCAATCCCACCAAAACCCATTGAATCTCATGAAATCTCACCGAATCCCGTCCAATTGTGTCCAATCGGGTCGAATCGAATGCAATCGAATTCAATAGAACAGCTTAGAGTAGTGTAGGTTAGGCTGGGATTCAATAGGGTAGGGCAGAGAGGAATAGACTAGAGAAGCATAGAGTAGAAGAGAAGAGAATACAAAGAGTAGAATGGAGTAGAGTGGAGTAGAGTAGACTAGTCAGAGTCGAGTAGTGCAGAATAGAGATGAATAGATCCAATTCGAGCTGAATCGAGTCGAATGGAGAGGAAATGAGACAAATCTCCATGAATCGAATAGATTAGAGTAGAGTAGGGTGGGGGAGAAGAGAATAGAATAGTGTAGAATGGAGTCGAACAGAGTAGAATGGTGTGGAATGGAGTCGAATGGAGCCAAATAGAGACGAATAAAGTAGAAAAGAGTTGAATAGAGCTGAACAGGGCCGGATACGTTTGGATCGAGCCTAATGATGCTGAGTCGAGCAGAATCGAGCGAAATTGTCCCGATTCAAGCCAAATCGAGCTAAATCAAGCCAATTCAAGCCTAATCCCATGGAATCGCCTTGAAAGGCATTGAATCGGATCGAATCGATTAGAGTAGAGGAGGGTAGAGTAGGAGGGGTTAGACTAGAACAGAACAGAACACAAGAGAAAGAATCGAATAGAATGAAGTAGAGACGAGTACAGTAGAATAGAGTCCAATAGAGTTGAATAGAGCCAAAGAGAGCTGAATGCAGCCGAATCCACCAAATTCGAGGTGAATCGAGAAGAATCATGTCGAATCGCGTTGAAAAGTGTCGAATCCAATCCAATAGTTTAGTGTAGGGCAGGTAAGATGAGGGGAGGGGAGGGTAGAAAAGAATAGATTAGAATAGACCAGAAAGAATAGAGAAGAGTAGACTAGAGTCAAATAGAGTCAAATCCTGCCGAAATGAGCCGAATAGAGAGGAAAAGGGCCAAGTCCAACCGAATCGAGTTGAATTCGCACAAAAAGGAGCTGATTCGAGCCGATAGGACCTGAATCAGGTCGAATCCCGTTCAAGTCTGTTGAATAGAATAGAACAGATTGCAGTAGGCTAAGTTAGAGTAGGGTAGGATAGACCAAAATGCAGTAGAACAGAACAGGATAGAAGAGAACTGAAAGACTAGAATAGGGTCGAGTAGTGCAGAGTCTAGAAGAATAGAGTTGAATATTGCCGACTAGAGCAAAATAGAGCCCAAAAGACCCAACGTGATAGAAATCAAGATGAATGGCGCCGAATCCCGCGGAATCATGCTGGATCGCGTCGAATCCCGTTGAATTGCATTGAATCCCATCCATTCAAGTCCAATCCAATCAAATCGATTAGAATAGACTAGAGAAGGGTAGAGTACAAGACAATAGAATAGAGAAGAATACAGTCGGATGGAGTAGAATGGTGTAGAATGGAGTTGAAAAGAGATAATAGAGTTGAGTAGACTCATAGAGCCATATAGAGTTGAATAGAGCCTATTCAAGCTGAATAGAACTGACCAGGGCGAAATGGAGCCGATTAGAACTGAATCGAACCGATTAGAGCCCAAGAGGGATGAATGGAGTGCAACGGAGCCGATTGGAGCCGAATCGCATCGAAATGCGTGGAATCGAATCCAGTGGAATAGATTAGAGTAGGGTTGGTTAAAATAGAGTAGAAGAGAATTGAACACAGTAAAAGAGAATAAAAAGAATACAAGAGAATCGAGTCCAAAAGGTTAGAGCAGAGCAGAATAGTGTAGAGCAGAACAGAGTCGAATAGAGTCTAAGCGAGCCAAATGGAGAAGAAACAAGGCAAATCGCGTTGAATCCCCTCGAACCAATTCCAGTCAATTAGGGTAGGGTAGAGTGGAGTAGAATGCTGTGCAACGCAATCGAATGGAGTCGAAAGGAGTAGAAAAGAGCCGAATAGAGCCGAATAGTGCTGAAGAGGGCCGAAGAGGGCCGAATCGAGCTGAATTGAGCCAAATCCAGTAAATCGAGCCTAATGGAGCCGAATTGAGCCGAATCCAGTTGAATCGACACCCTTCGAGCCAAATGGAGCCGAATGGACATGAATCGAACCAATTCGACGTGAATCGTGTCCAAATTCATGGAATCGAATTGAACAGATTAGAGTAGGGGAGGTTCGGGTATGGCAGGGTGGAATAGAGTAGAGTAGCATAGAATAAAACAGAAGAGAATAGAAGAGAACAGAACAATACAGAACGAATACAGAAAACAGTAGGCTAGAGTAGCGTAGAGGGAAACAGAGTAGAGTAGAATAGATTCGAACGGAGCTAAATAGAGCCAAACTGAGCCGAATCGTGTCCAAATGGGTTGAATCCAATCCAATCCAACGGATTAGAATAGAGTAGAGTTGGGTAGCATAGGGTAGGGTAGAATAGAGTAGACTAGAACAGAACAGAATAGGAAGAATAAAGAAAATAAAGAAGAGTAGACTAGAGTACGATAGAGTAGGCTAGTGTATAATAGGGTAGACTCGAATACAGCTGAGTAGAGCCGAATGGAGTCGAAATGAGAGGAATCACGTCTAATCGATTCGAGTAAATTAGAGTGGTGTAGGCTAGAGTAGAGCAGAATAGTGTAGAATGGTGTGGAATAAATAGAATGGAGTAGAATGGAGTCAAATAGAGACAAAAAGAGTAGAGAAGAGTCGAATAGAGCAGAATAGGGCCGAAAGAGGCGGAATTGAGCAGCATCGAAGCAATTCAAGCCAAACGAACCGAATAGAGCCAAATGGAATAGAATCGAGCTGATTCAAGCTTAATCACGTCGAATCCCGTTCAATGCATCCAATGCAATCCAAACGTCTAGATTAGAGAAGGGGAGAGGAGGGTGGAATAGAATAGAATAGAGTAGAGTAGACTAGAAGAGATTAGAACAGAATAGAAGGAATAGAATAGAGTAGAAAAGAGTAGGGTCGAATAGACTCGAATAGAGTCGATTAGAGACGAATAGGCCAAATAGAGACGAATAGAGAAAACAGAGCTGAATGGAGCCGAATAGAGACGTAAAGGAGCCATATAGAGCCGATTCGCACCTAATCGAGCTGAATCAAGCAGAATCACGCCGACTGTCACTGAATAGCGTCGAATCACATCGAATCACGTCGAATCGCATCAAATCACATCGTTTTGTGTCGGACCGGGTCGAATCGCTTCGGATCGCATCGGATTGCATCGAATGTCGTCGAATCACGACGAATCACGCCCCATCACGTCCAATAACTTCGAATTGCGTCCAATCTCCTAGAATTCTGCTGAATCACGTCGAATCGTATGGAATCTCGCCTAATCTCTTTGAATCCCGTCAAATGCCTTCGGACCTTGTCGAATCCCGTCAAATCCTGTCCAATCGCGTCGAAGTGAATCGAATTGAATCAAATAGATTCAAGTAGGGTGGGTTTGGGTGGGGTGCAGTAGGGTTGGGTAGGGTAGGATAGAACAGAGTCCAACAGAATAGGAGAGAACAGAACAGAAGAGAAAGAATCCAGCAGAATAGAATAGAGTAGAAAAGAGTCAGATAGTGCAGAACATAGCCGAATGGAGACAAAACAAGATGAATCGCGTTGAATCGCTTCGAATCGGGTCAAATCGAATCCATTCGAATAGATTAGGGTAGGGAAGGGTAGACGAGAATAGAGGAGAAGAGTGCAGAATGGTGTGGAATGGATTAGAACGGAGCCGACTCGAGACGAATAGAGTAGAAAAGAGTCGAATAGAGCATAGTTGGGCCGAATAGGGCCAAAGAAGGCCTAATCGAGCAGAATCCAGCAGAATCGATGCCATTGGAGCTGAATGGAGCAAAATGGAGCCCAATCGAACCGACTCGAAGCGAATTGATCTGATTCAAGCCTAATCGGGTGGAATGGCGTGAAAATGCGATGACTCGAACAGAATCAAAGATTAGAGAAGGGGAGGGGAGCGGCCGGGAGGGTAGAACAGAATAGAATAGAACAGTACATAATAGAAGGAAGAGAAGATAGCACAGTACGGTAGAGCAGAGAAGAGTAGAGTCGAATAGAGTGAAATAGTGCAGAATAGAGCTGAATAGAGCCAATTCTAGCCGAATCGAGCCCAATGGAAACAAAACGTGATGAATCGCGTCGAATAGCGTCCAATCGAATCCATTAGAATAGATTAGAGTAGGGTAGGGTAGAACAGAATAGAGTAGAATGGAGTCGAATGGAGTTGCATAGAGAAAACTAGAGTAGAAAAGAGTCGAATCGAGCCGAATAAGGCTGAACCAAGTCGAATTGAGTTGAAACAAGCTGAATCGAAGCGATTCAAGCTGAATCGAGCTGATGGTGCCGAATGAGCCGATTCAAGCCTCATCGCGTCCAATCACATTGAAATGCTTTGAATCGAATCCAATTGAATAGATTCGAAAAGGTTAGGGTAGGGTGGTTTTTGCTAGGGTAGACTAGGGTAGACGAAAGTAGACTAGAGTAGAGTAGACAAGAGAAGTCTAGACTAGTAGCCTAGACAAGACAGCTGGACTAGTCAGACTAGTGGTATAGATCAGTAGGCTAGACAACTAGCCTTGAAGAGTACCCTTGCCCTGACAAGTCCCCTAAATTCTGAATCTGAACTAGTCCCCTTGCCTTAACTAGTATCCTGAACTAGTAGCCTTGTCTGAACTAGTACCCTTAACTAGTGGCCTTGCCTTAAGTAATAGTCTTAATGTCTGCCCTTGCCTTACCAGTACCCTGAACTAGTAGCCCTGCCTTAACTAGTACCCTGGCCTTCACCAGTAGCCTTCACTAGTACCCTGGCCTTCACTAGTAGCCTTGCCTCAACTAGTACCCTTCACTAGTACCCTCGCATTAACTAGTTGTCTTAACTAGTACCTGGCCTTCTCAGTCCCCATAAGTCCTACCCTGGCCTTAACCAGCTGCCTTAACTGGTACCCTGGTCTTAACTAGTAGTATTCACTTGTACCCTTGAATCCACTGGTAGCCTAAACTAGTCGTCTTGCCTTAAGTAGTAGCCTTCACTTGGACCTTGCCTTAACTAGTATCCTTAACTAGTACTCTTAACTAGTACAGTGCCTCTCACTAGTATCCTGAAGAAGTATCCTTCTCTAAAGTAGTACCCTTAAGTAGTAGCCTTGCCTTAACTAGTACCCTGGCCTTCTCCAGTAGCCTTAACTAAGACCCTGGCCTTCACTAGTAGCCTTGCCTCAACTAGTACCCTTAACTAGTACCCTCGCATTAACTAATAGCCTGAACTAGTACCCTGGCCGTATCAGTACCCAGAAGTACTACTCTTGCCGTAACCAGTTGCCTTAAGTAGTACCCCGGCCTTAACGAGTAGTATTCACTTGTAATCTTGCATGAACGAGTAGCCCTGCCTTAACTAGCAGCCTTAACTAGCACCCGTTCCTTTACTAGTACTCTTAACTAGTACAGTACCCCTAACTAGTGTCATGAACTGGTAACCTTGTCCTAACTGGTACTCTTAACTAGTACAGTGGCCCTAACTAGTATTCTAAACTGAAAGCCTTGTCAGAACTAGTACCCTTAACTATTCACCTTGCCTTAAGGAACAGTCTTAACGTCTTCCTTTGCCTTTCTAATATTCTTAACTAGTAGCCAAACCTTAATCAGTACCCTTAAGTAGTAGCCTTGCATGGACTAGTAGCCCAGCCTTAACTAGTACCCTGGCAGTCACTAGTACCCTTGCCTCAACTAGTACCCTGGCATTAACTAGTAGTCTTAAATAGTGGCCTGGCCTTATCAGTACCCATAACTACTACCCTTGCCTTGACCAGTTGCCTTAACTAGTACTCTGGCCTTAACTAGTAGTATGAACTTGTACCCTTGCATTAATAGTGGCCTAAACTAGTACTCTCGCCTGAAGTAGTAGCCTTCACTTGTACCTTGCTTTACTAGTAGCCATAACTAGTAGCCCTGCCTTAACTAGTACCCTGGACTTAACCAGTAGCCTTAACTAGTACCGTGGCCTTCACAATTAGCATTGCCTAAACCAGTACCATTAACCAGTACCCTCACATTAACTAATAGTCTGAACTAGTACCCTGGCCTTATCAGTACCCATAACTACTACCCTTGCTGTAACCAGTTGCCTTAACTAGTACCCTGGCGTTAACTAGTAGTATTCACTTGTAATCTTGCATCAAGTAGCCTTAAATAGTACTCTTGCCTTAAGCAGTGGCCTTAAATTGTACCTTGCCTTAACTAGCAGCCTTAACTAGCACCCGTGCCTTTACTAGTACTCTTAACTAATGTAGTGCTCCTACCTAATATCGTGAACTGGTAACCTTGTCCTAACTAGTACCCTTAACCAGGAGCTTTGCCTTAAGGAATAGTCTTAATGGCTCCCCCTGCCTCAACAAGTACCCTTAACTAGTACCCTTGCATTAACTAGTAGTCTTAACTAATACCCTGGCCTTATCAGTACCCATAACTACTACCCTTGGCTTAACCAGTTGCCGTACCTAGCAACCTGGTCTTAGCCAGTAGTATTAACTTGTACCCTTGCATCGACTAGTAGACTTTACTAGTACTCTTGCCTGAAGTAGTGGCCTTAGCTTGTACCTTGCCTTACTAGTAGCCTTAACTAGTACTCTTAACTAGTAAAGTGGCCCTATCTAGTATTCTGAACTAATAGCCTTGTTGTAATTGGTACCTTTAACTAGTAGCCTTGCCTTAAGTAATAGTCTTAATGTCTACCCTTGCCTTACTAGTACTCTTACCTATACTGAAACCTTAACTATTTCCCTTAACTAGTAGCCTTCCATGGACTAGTAGCCCAGCCTTAACTAGTACCCTGGCCATCACTAGTACCCTTGCCTCAACTAGTACTCTGACATTAACTAGTAGTCTTAACTAGTACCCTGGCCTTATCGGTACCCATAACTACTACCCTTGCCTTGACCAGTTGCCTTAACTAGTACCCTGTCCTTAACTAGCAGTATTAACTTGTATTCGTGCATCAACTAGTAGCCTAAACTAATACGCTTGCCTGAAGTAGTAGCCTTCACTTGTACCTTGCCTTCCTAGTAGCCTTAACTGGAACCCGTCCATGAAGTAGTACTCTTGACTAGTACAGTGGCCCTAACTAGTAGCCTGAACTTGCCTTAGGTAGTCCCTTCTCCAAGCTAGTACCCTTATTGAGTACCCCTATGTTTTTTTTGTATATAGTTGCGTATGGTACAGTAGGGTGTCATAAGGTAGAGTGTCATAGAGTAGAACAGAGAAAACAGAATCCAATAGAATAGAAGAGGATAAGTTAGTATAGGTTAGTTTCATGTAGGGTATGGTAGAGTAGCATAGGATGGAATAGAGAAGAGAGAAAAGGAGAATCCAATAAAACAGAATCAAAAAGAACAGACTAGATGAGGAAAGACTAGGGCGGGATAGGGTTCTGTCGAATAGAAGAGCGTAGAATGGTGTGGAATGGAGTCAAATGCAGTCAAACCGAGATGAATAGACTAGAAAAGAGTTGAATAGAGCAGAATAGCACCGAATAGGGACTTATAGGGCTGAGTCGAGCCCAATCAAGGCCAATCGAGCCAAATCAATTTAAATCGACCAGATTCGAGCTGAATGGAGCCGAATGGAGCTGGAATGAGCCAAATAGAGACAATTGGAGGATTCCTTAGGGTTTTCTGTGTATAAGATCATGTCATCTGCAAATACAAATAATTTTACTTCTTCCTTGCCAATCCCGATGCCCTTTATTTCTTGGTCTAGCCTAATTGCTCTGGCTAGACCTTCTAGCACAATGTTGAATAAGAGCGGTGATAAAGGGCATCCTTGTCTGGTTCCCGTTCTCAAGGGAAATGCTTTCAGGGTCTCTCCATTGAGAGTGATGTTGGCTGTTGGCTTTGCATAGATGCCCTTTATTATGTTGAGGAATTTTCCTTCAATTCCTATTTTGGTAAGAGTTTTTATCATAAATGGGTGTTGGACTTTGTCAAATGCCTTTTCTGCATCAATTGATAAGATCATGTGGTTTTTGTCTTTTGTTTTCTTTACATGGTGGATTACATTAATGGTTTTTCTAATATTAAACCAGCCTTGCATACCTGGTATAAATCACACTTGGTCGTGGTGAATTATTTTTTTGATATGTTGTTGAATTCTATTGGCTAGAATTTTGTTGAGGATTTTTGCGTCTATGTTCATGAGGGATATAGGTCTGTAATTTTCTTTTTTTGTGATGTCTTTACCTGGTTTTGGTATCAGGGAGATGGTGGCTTCATAGAATGAGTTAGGTAGTATTCCGTCATTTTCTATGCTTTGAAATACCTTTAGTAGTAGTGGTGTTAACTCTTCTCTGAAAGTTTGGTAGAACTCTGCAGTAAAGCCATCCGGGCCAGGGCTTTTTTTTGTTGGGAGTTTTTTGATTACCGTTTCAATCTCTTTTTTTGTTATGGGTCTATTTAGTTGTTCTACTTCTGATTGTGTTAGTTTAGGTAGGTAGTGTTTTTCCAGGAATTCATCCATTTCTTCTAGGTTTGCAAATTTGTTAGAGTACAATTTTTCGTAATAATCTGATATGATTCTTTTAATTTCAGTTGGGTCTGTTCTGATGTGGCCCATCTCGTTTCTTATTTGGGTTATTTGTTTCCTTTCCTGTATTTCTTTAGTCAGTCTGGCCAAAGGCTTATCAATTTTGTTAATTTTTTCAAAGAACCAGCTTTTGGCTTTGTTAATTCTTTCAATTGTTTTTCTGTTCTCTAATTCATTTAGTTCAGCTCTAATTTTTATTATTTGTTTTCTTCTGGTGCCTGATGGATTCTTTTGTTGCTCACTTTCTATTTGTTCAAGTTGTAGGGACAGTTCTCTGATTTTGGCTCTTTCTTCTTTTTGTATGTGTGCATTCGTCGATATAAATTGGCCTCTGAGCACTGCTTTTGCTGTGTCCCAGAGGTTTTGATAGGAAGTATTTTCCTTCTCGTTGCATCCTATGAATTTCCTTATTCCCTCCTTAATGTCTTCTATAACCCAGTCTTTTTTCAGGAGGGTAGTGTTCAGTTTCCAAGTATTTGATTTCTTTTCCCTAGTATTTCTGTTATTGATTTCTACTTTTTTGGCCTTGTGGTCTCAGAAGATGCTTTGTAATATTTTGATGTTTTGGATTCTGCAAAGGTTTGTTTTATGACCTAATATGTGGTCTATTCTAGAGAATGTTCCATGTGCGCTAGAAAAAAAAAGTATACTTTGCAGCAGTTGGGTGGAGAGTTCTGCATAAGTCAATGAGGTCAA
This sequence comes from Loxodonta africana, assembly GCF_030014295.1. NCBI lineage: Eukaryota > Metazoa > Chordata > Mammalia > Proboscidea > Elephantidae > Loxodonta > Loxodonta africana. Next base: position 374,462 of record NC_087351.1, on the reverse strand, counting down.
GTTGGTTGATTGTTGTAGTTAGGTCTTCCATGTCTCTATTGAGCTTCTTACTGGCTGTCCTGTCCTTCTCCAAAAGTGGTGTGTTGAAGTCTCCTACTATAAATGTGGAGGTGTCTATCTCACTTTTCAGTTCTGTTAAAATTTGTTTTATGTATCTTGCAGCCCTGTCATTGGGTGCATAAATATTTAATATGGTTATATCTTCCTGATCAATTGTCCCTTTTATCATATGTAGTGTCCTTTATCCTTTGTGGTGGATTTAAGTTTAAAGTCTATTTTGTCAGAAAATAATATTGCTATTCCTTTTTTGCTTATTCTTTGCTCGATATATTTTTTCCATCCTTTGAGTTTTAGTTTGTTTGTGTCTTTAAGTCTAAGGTGTGTTTCTTGTAGGCAGCATGTAGACGGATCGTGTTCCTTTATCCAGTCTGAGACTCTCTGTCTCTTTATTGGTGCATTTAGTCCATTTACATTCAGCGTAATTATAGATAAGTAAGTGTTTAGTGTTGTCATTTTGATGCCTTTTTATGTGTGCTGTTGACAATTTCATTTTTCCACTTACTTTTTTGTGCTGAGACGTTTTTCTTTGTAAATTGTGAGATTCTCATTTTCATAGTATTTGACTTTGTTTTTTTAGTCGTTACGTTTTTCTTGGCTTTTATTTTGAGTTATGGAGTTGTTATACCTCTTTGTGGTTACCTTAATATTTACCCCTATTTTTCTAAGTAAATACCTAACTTGTATTGTCCTATATCGCCTTGTATCCCTGTCCATATGGCAGTTTTATGCCACCTGTATTTTGTCCCTCTTTTTGATTATTGTGATCTTTTACATATTGACTTCCATGATTCCCTGTTTTGAGCATTTTTTTAAATTAATCTTAATTTGTTTTTGTGATTTCCCTATTTGAGTTGATATCAGGATGTTCTGTTCTGTGACCCTGTGTTGTGCTGGTATCTGATATTATTGGTTTTCTGAACAATTTGTTTTAATATTTCTTGTAGCTTTGGTTTGGTTTTTGCAGATTCTCTAAGCTTGTGTTTATCTGTAAATATCTTAATTTCGCCTTCATATTTCAGAGAGAGTTTTGCTGGATATATGATCCTTGGCTGGCAGTTTTTCTCCTTCAGTGCACTGTATATATCATCCCATTGCCTTCTTGCCTGCATGGTTTCTGCTGAGTAGTCTGAACTTATTCTTATTGATTCTCCCTTGAAGGAGACCTTTCTTTTCTCCCTGGCTGCTTTTAAAATTTTCTCTTTATCTTTGGTTTTGGCAAGTTTGATGATAATATGTCTTGGTGTTTTTCTTTTTGGATCAATCTTAAATGGGGTTCGATGAGCATCTTGGATAGATATCCTTTCGTCTTTCATGATGTCAGGGAAGTTTCCTGTCAGCAGATCTTCAACTATTGTCTCTGTGTTTTCTGTCCTCCCTCCCTGTTCTGGGAGTCCAATCACATGCAAGTTATCCTTCTTGATAGAGTCCTACATGATTCTTAGGAGTTCTTCATTTTTTTTTGTTCTTTTATCTGATTTTTTTTCAGCTATGTTGGTTTTAATTCCGTGGTCCTCCAGATTTCCCACTCTGCATTCTAATTGCTAGAGTCTGCTTCTCTGACTTCCTATTGCGTTGTCTAATTCTGTAATTTTATCCTTAATCTTTTGGGTTTCTGCATGCTGTCTCTCTATGGATTCTTGCGACTTATTAATTTTTCCACTATGTTCTTGAATAATCTTTTTGAGTTCTTCAACTGCTTTATCAGTGTGTTCCTTGGCTTTTTCCGCAGTTTGCCTTATTTCATTTCTGAGGTCATCCTTGATGTCTTGAAGCGTTCTGTAAATTAGTTTTTTATATTCTGTATCTGATAATTTCAGGATTGTATCTTCATTTGGGAAAGATTTTGTTTCTTTTGTTTGGGGGGTTATAGAAGCAGTCATGGTGTGCTTCTTTATGTGGTTTGATATCGACTGCTGTCTCCAAGCCATCTCTAAGATATTGTAGTGATTTATTCTATATTTGCTCACTGAGTCTTATCTTGTTTTGTTTTCTTTCCATATACGTGGGTGGGCTACTAGATTGTATTGCCTTGTTTGTTGTAGCCCTTGACTTACTTATGACCTATTACCAGCTGGTTTGGACTGTTGTCATATATATATGCCTAATCTGATTTTGGGTCATCAAGTGTGTGCTGCACCCTGTCAGCTATCCATCTCGAGAAGTAATGGTGATAATTGTGTGCACCAGATTCTAGTAGCAGCTGAGGTTCACACTCCAGGGGGGGGCAGGATGCTGACAGTCTTCCCCCAAGTGTCAGTGAGGTAGATGTGTCTCTATTCCTAAAGCACCTTGGTGGGAGGGCTGTGCAGCTGTACCTTAGACCCCCAATGCAAGTACCTCTACTGATTGGTAGGTGTCACCCTCCTTAGACCCCTAAGGCAAGAGGCTAGGTGGTCTGGGGTGAGCTTCAGCCCTCAGTTCCCTGTTGTGGGTCAGTGAGGGCTCTGTTGTATAAGCAGAGATATCACACCTGGGAAACTTGTTTTTCCAGTAAATTCTCTAAAAAAATGAAGTCAGATCCCTATCAGAACTGCCTTTGCATTATAACTGCCACCTTGTTCCTTGTAAGGATGAAAGCCTGAGATTTGGATCATATATGCTTGGCTGGAGCTGGTTCTGTGTTTTTAGTCCAATTAGGGAAGGATTTTTGGTCTGTAGGTTTTTTGTGGTTGCTTCTCTCAGGCCGGAAGAATGGGTTAGGAAAAGACCAAAAAAAAAAAAAGGAAAAGAAAAACTGAGGAGCAATTCTCCCTCTGGCTCAGGAAATTCCAAAGTTAATGAAGCCGCCTGGGAAGGGGAGGGGAGGGTTCAGAAAAACAGGAGAGAGTAGCGCCCCGGAATATAGCCAAAGTTGCTTATCTTGCTTGGGATGACTATTTTATCTGAGATTCCCTAGGGGCGTGTCGCCTATGTGTGCTGGTTTTGTGGAGATTGCCTCCGAGGGTCTGGCCCACTGAAGCCGCGGTCCGATCCTCCACTGCCAGTCCAAAGCCCAGTGTCAAGGTTCCCCTGCTGGGATGCTGCAGTCCCGGCTCCAAAATCAGTCGCTGCCTCCCGGGGACTTCTCGTCCCCCCAACCGCGTCACCACTCCGCCCCAGCGGACCTGCTGGGCCCCCTCCCGGGGTTAGTTCAGGGGAGTAGGGCTGCGCCCCGTGTTTGCGCCATCACAAGATGTTGTGTTCAACTCCCCTGCGCCGAATCCTAAGCCCGGCGCCAAGGTTACCTGCCTGGGATGCTGGCTCCAGGCTCCGAAAACGGTCTCTGCTTCCCCGTAGTTGTTCGTTCTCCCTCTCTGTCACTCAGGTCAACTCTTTAAATCTGTGTTTTTTGTTCAGGGTTCATAGATTGTCATGTATGGGATCGATTCACTTGTTTTTCCGAGTCTTTGTTCCAAGAGGGATCCGAGGTAGCGTCCACCTAGTCAGCCATCTTGGCCCCCCTCTGGTTTCTTCATTTTTTTTAAATTCTTTTATCTGATTTTTTTCCGGCTATATTGGTGTTAATTCCCTGGTCCTCCAGATTTCCCACTCTGCATTCTAATTGCTCGAGTCTGCTCCTCTGACTTCCTATTGCGTTGTCTAATTCTGTAATTTTATTCTTAATCTTTTCTGAATGCTGTCTCTCTATGGATTCTTGCGACTTATTAATTTTTCCACTATGTTCTTGAATAATCTTTTTGATTTCTTCAACTGCTTTATCAGTGTGTTCCTTGGCTTTTTCTGCAGATTGCCTTATTTCATTTCTGAGGTCATCCCTGATGTCATGAAGCATTCTGTAAATTAGTTTTTTATATTCTGTATCTGATAATTCCAGGATTGTATCTTCATTTGGGAAAGATTTTGATTCTTTAGTTTGGGGGGTTGTAGAAGCAGTCATGGTGTGCTTCTTTATGTGGTTTGATACCGACTGCTGTCTCCGAGCCATCACTAAGATATTGTAGTGATTTATTCTATATTTGCTCACTGAGACTTATCTTGTTTTGTTTCTTTCAACGTACATAGATGGGCTACTAGATTGCTCTGTCTTGATTGTTGTAGCCCTTGACTCACTTATGACCTATTAGCAGCTGGTTTGGGCTGTTACCAGATATATATGCCTGAGTCCATTCACTATTCTTGAGTAGAATCTGATTTTGGGTCATCAAGTGTGTGATGCACCCTGTCAGCTATCCACCTTGAGAAGTAGTGGTGATAGTTGTGTGCACCAGATTCTAGTAGCAGCTGAGGTTCACACTCCAGGGGGTGCAGGATGCTGACAGGCTTCCCCCAAGTGTCAGTGAGGTAGGTGTGTCTCTATTCCTAAAGCACCTTGGTGGGAGGGCTCTGCAGCTGTACCTTAGGCCCCCAATGCAAGTCCTCTACAGATTGGTAGGTGTCACCCTCCTTAGACCCCTAAGGCAGGAGGCTAGGTGGTCTGGGGGGAACTTCAGCCCTCAGTTCCCTGTTGTGGGTCCGTGAGGGCTCTGTTGATTACGCAGAGATATCAGACCTGAGAAACTTGTCTTTCCAGTAAATCCGCTAAAGCAAATGCAGTCAGATCCCTATCATAAATTCCTTTGCATTATAATAGCCACCTTGTTCCCTGTAGGGATGTAAGCCCGAGACTGTGGATCACATATGCTTGTCTGGAGCTGGTTCTGTGTTTTTAGTCCAATTAGGGAAGGATTTTTGGTCCCTGGGTTTTTTGTAGTTTCTTCTCTCGGGCCATAAGAATGGGTTAGGAAAAAAGCAAAAAAAAAAAAAAAAAAGGAAAAGAAAAACCGAGGAGTAGGTCTCCCTCTGGCTCAGGAAATTCCAAAGTTAATGAAGCCACCTGGGAAGGGGAGGGGAGAGTTCAGAAAAACAGGAGAGGGTAGCTCCCCGGAATATAGACAAAGTTACTTATCTTGCTTGGGATGACTGTTTTATCTGAAATTCCCGAGGGGCGCGTCTCCTGTGTGCGCTGGCTGGGTAGAGATTGCCCCTGAGGGTCAGGTCCGTGTCCCGTGCTTGCGCTGTCTCAGAAGCTGCGGTCAGTTCCTTCGCTGCCAGTCCAAAACCCTGCACCAAGGTTCCCCGGCTGGGACGCTGCACTCTCGGCTCCAAAACCAGTCGCTGCCTCCAGGCAACTTCTCCTCCCTCCAGCTGCGTCGCCGCGCCACCTGTGAGGACCGGCTGGGCCACCTCCAGAGGTCAGTTCAGGAGGCTGGGGCTGCGCCCCGTGTTTACACCCTTACAGGAGGCCGTGCTCAGGTCCCCTGCACCCAGTCCAAAGCCCAGCGCCAAGGTTTCCTGACTGGGACGCTGGTTCCAGGCTCCAAAAACAGTCGCTGCTTCCCTGTAGTTGTTCGTTCTGGGTCTCTGTCACTCAGGTCAACTCTTTAAATCTGTGTTTGTTGGTCAGGGTTTGTAGATTGTCATGTATATGATCGATTCACTTGTTTTTCCGAGTCTTTGTTGCAAGAGGGATCCGAGGTAGCTTCTACCTAGTCAGCCATCTTGGCCCCCTCCCTTGCCTTGCCTTTTGACTTTTTGTCTTTTTGGCTTTTTTCGTTGTCTTTTTGCTTTTTTCCCTTGTCTTTTTTCCTGTTTGCCTTTTGTGTTGCTTTTTGCCTTGACTTTTTCACTTTTAACCTTGCCTTTTTCATTTTTTTGCATTGCCTTTTTGCCTTTATGACTCTCCTTTTTGCCTTTTTACTGGTTTGCCGCCCTTTTTGCCTTTTTATGGTATTGCCTTGCCTTTTTGCTTTTTGCCTTGCATTTTACATTTTTGCCCTGTCTTTTGACTTTTTGCCTCTTAGCCTTTTTTCCATTTGCCTTATCTTTTTGCCTTTTTGTCCTTTTGCCTTGCCTTTTTGCCTTGCCTTTTTGCCTTCCCTTTTTCTCTTTTTAGCCTTCCGTTTTAGGTGTTTGCCTTGTCTTTTTCCCTCTTTGCCTTTTTCCTTTTTGCCTTATCTTTTTGCCTTTTTGCCCTTTTGCCTTGCCTTTTTTCCTTGCCTTTATTCTTTTTTCCTTGCCTTTATTCTTTTTGTCTTGCCTTTTTCGCTTGTCTTTTTGGCTTTTTCCTTGCTTTTTTGCGTTTTTCCCTTTTCTTTTTGCCTTTTTTAATTTCCTTTTTGACTTTTGTCTTGCCTTTTTTCCTTGACTTTTTCTCTTTTTTTTCCTCACCTTTTTATTGCCTTTTTGCCTTTATGATTTGCCTTTTTGCCTTTTTACTGGTTTGCCTTTCCTCGTATTGCCTTGCCTTTTTGTCTTTCATTTTACCTTTTTGCCTTGCCTTTTGACTTTTTGCCTCTTTGCCTTTTTCCTTGTCTTTTTTCCTTCCGCCTTATCTTTTTGCCTTTTTGTCCTTTTGCCTTGTCTTTTTGCCTATTTTCCTTGCCATTTTGCCTTTTTTCTTTTTGCCTTCCCTTTTTCCTTTTTGCTTTCTTGCCTTTTTACCTTACCTTGCCTTTTTGCCTTGCCTTTTTCCCTTGTCTTTTTGGATGTTTGCCTTTTTGCCTTGCCTTTTTTCCATTTTAACTTTTGCCTTATCTCTTTTCCTTTTTGCATTGCCTTTTGCCGTTTTGCTCTGTGTTTTAGCCTTTATTCCTTTCCTTTCATTGTCTTTTTGCCTTTTTACTTTTTTACCTTTCCGCCTTTTTCCTTGCCTTGTCTTGCTTCACGTTTTTGCCTTTTTGTCTTGCCTTGTGTTTTTTCTTTTTTTCCTTGACTTGCCTTTGGACTTTTTGCCTTTTTCCCTTTTGTGTTGCCATTTTGCCTTGATTTTCGCTTTTAACCTTGCCTTTTCAATTGCCTTTTTGCCTTTATGACTTGCCTTTTTGCTTTTTCCCTTTCTGCCTTGTCTTTTGACTTTTTGCCTCTTTGGCTTTTTTCCATTTGCCTTATCTTTTTGCCTTTTTATCCTTTTGCTTAGGCATTTTGTCTTGCCTTTTTCCCTTTTTGCCTTCCCTTTTTCCCTTTTTAGCCTTCCGTTTTAGCTTTTTGCCTTGTCTTTTTGACTTTTTCCCTCTTCGCCTTTTTTCCTTTTTGCCTTATCTTTTTGCCTTTTTGCCCTTTTGCCTTGCCTCTTTGCCTTTTTTCCCTTCCTTTATTCCTTTGTGCCTTGCCTTTTTGCTTTTTTGTCTTGCTTTTCTCCTTTTTGCTTTTCCTTTTTTGCCTCTTTACCTTGCCTTGCCTTCTTCCCTTTTTGCTTTTTCTTTGTCTGTCTTTCTGCGTTTTTTCCTTGCTTTGTTCCATTTTAACTTTCGCCTTATCTCTTTTCTTATTGCATTTTTGCATTACCTTTTTGCCTTTTTGCTTTGCCTTTTCGCTTTTATTCCTTTCCTTGCATTGCCTTTTTGCCTTTTTTTTACCTTTTTCCTTCCCTTGCCTTATTCGCGTTTTTGTCTTGCCTTGTGGTTTTGCCTTTTTGTCTTGTCTTGCCTTTTGCCTTTTTACCTTTTTTCTTTTCGTGCCCTTTTCCCTTGTCTTTTCCACTTTTTTCCTTTCCTTTTTGCCTTTTCTCTTGCCTTTTTGCTTTGACTTCTTCCCTTTTTCTCTTGACTTTTTCATTGCCTTTTTGCCTTTATGATTTGCCTTTTTGTGTTTATGATTTGCAATTTTGCCTTGCTTTTTTTCCTTTGTCCTTGCCTTTTTGCCCTCCCTTTTTCCTTTTTACCTTGCCTTTACTTATGTTTTTGCCTTTTTGCCTTGTCTATTCCCTTGTCTTTTTGGATTTTTGCCTTTTTTCCATTTTAAGTTTGGCCTTATCTTTTCCTTTTTGCATTGCCTTTTTACTTTGCCTTTTAGCCTTTATTCTTTTCCTTGCAGTGCCTTTTTGCCTTTTTACTTTTTTCTTGCCTTGCCTTGCTTTGCATTTTTGACTTTTTGTCTTGCCTTGCCTTTTGACTTTTTGCCTTTTTCCTTCTCTTTTTGCCTTTTTCCCTGTCTTCCTTTTTTCCTTTCCTTTTTGCCTTTTGTTAGGCGGTTAGTGTTGTTTGTTCTTAGAGGGTTAGTGTTTGTTGTCAGGGGGTTAGGGTTCTTTGTTGTTAGGGGGTTAGGGTTGTTTGTTGTTACGGGGTTAGTGTTGTTTGTTGCTGAGGGTTAGGGTTGTTTTTGTTAGGGTGTTAGGGTTGTGCTTGTTACGGGGTTAGGGTTGTTTGCTATTAGGGGGTTAGGGTTGTTTGCTGTTAGGGGGTTAGGTTTGTTTTTTGGAGGATAGGGTTGTTTTTGTTAGGGGGTTAGGGGTGTTTGTTAGGAAGTTAGAGTTGTTTGTTTTTAGGGGGTTACGGTTGTTTTGTTACTCGGTTAGGGTTTTGTTAGTTGGTTATGGTTGTTTTTGTTAGGGGGTTAGGGTTGTTTGTTCTTAGGGTGTTAGGGTTGTTTCTTAGGGGGTGGGTTTTTTGTTTTTATGGAGTTTGGATTTTTTGTTAGGGGGTTATGGTTGTTTGTTGTTAGGGGGTTAGGGTTGTTTGTTGTTAGGGGGCTAGGGTTGCTTGTTGTTAGGGGATTAGGGTTTATTTTTTAGGGGCTTATAATTGTTTGTTGTTAGGGGGTTAGGGTTGTTTGTTGTTGCGGTTTACGTTTGTTTGTTAGGGGGGTAGGGTTGTTTGAAGCTGGGGGTTAGGGTTGTTTGTTGTTAGGTGGTTATGGTTGTTTTTTGTTAGGGGTTAGGTTTGTTTGTTGTTAGGGGGTTAGAGTTGTTAGTTAGGGGGTTAGTTTTGTTTTTGTTACGGTGTTAGGGTTGTGTTTGATACGGGGTTAGGGTTGTGTGTTGCTAGAGGGTTAGTGTTGTTTCTTGTTAGGGGGTTAGGGTTGTGTGTTGCTAGGGGGTTAGGGTTGTTTGTCGTTAGGGGGTTAAGGTTGTTTGTTGTTAGGGTGAGGGTTGTTTGTTGTTAGGGCATTAAGGTTGTTTTTTTTAGGGGCTTAGGATTGTTGGTTGTTAGGGGGTTAGGGTTGTTTGTTGTTACGAGGTTAGGGTTGTTTGTTTTTAGGGGTTTAAGGTTGTTTGTTGATAGGAGGTTAGGGTTGTTTGTTGTTAGGGTGTTAGAGTTGTTCCTTAGGGGGTTGGTTTTTTTGTTCTTAGGGGGTTAGGGTTGTTTGTTGGGGCTTAGGGTTGTTTGTTGTTAGTGGGTTAGGGTTGTTGTTGTTAGGGGGTTAGTCTTGTTTGTTGTTAGAGGGTTATGGTTGTTTGTTAGGGGTTAGTTTTGTATTTGTTAGAGTGTTAGGGTTGTGTTTGTCACGGGGTGAAGGTTGTTTGTTCTTAGGGGTTTAGGTTTGTTTGTTGTTAGGGGGTTAGGGTTGTTTGTTGTTAGGGGGTTAAGATTGTTTGTTGTTAGGAGGTTAGTGTTGTTTCTTAGGGGGCTACGGTTGTTACTGTTAGGGGGTTAGGGTTGTTTATTAGGAGGTTAGGGTTGTTTGTTGTTAGGGGCTAGGTTTGTTTGCTGTCAGGGGGTTAGGGTTGTTTGTTGTTAGGGGGTTAGTTTTGTTTGTTGTTCGGGGGTTAGAGTTGTTTGTTGTTAGGGGGTTAGGGTTGTTTGTTAGGGGGTTAGTATTTTTTTGTTAGGGTGTTAGGGTTGTTTTTGTTAGGGGGTTAGGTTTGTTTGCTAGGTGGTTAGGAGTGTTTTTGTTAGGGGGTTAGGGTTGTTTGTTTTTCGGGGATTAGGATTGTTTGTTGTTAGGGATTAGGGTTTTTTGTTATTAGGGTGTTAAGGTTGTTTCTTAGGGGGTTGGGTTTTTTGTTGTTAGGGAGTTAGGGTTGTTTGTTAGGGGGTTATGGTTGTTTGTTTTTGGGGGTTATGGTTGTTTGTTGTTAGGGGGTTAGTGTTGTTTGTTGTTAGGGGGTTAGTGTTGTTTGTTGTTAGTGGGTTAGGGTTGTTTGTTGTTGGCGGTTAGTGTTGTTTGTTGTTAGGGGGTTAGGGTTGTTTGTTGTTAGGGCGTAGTGTTGTTTGATGTTAAGGGGTTAGTGGTGTTTGTTGTTAGGGAGTTGGGGTTGTTTCTTGTTAGGGGGTTAGGGTTGTTTGTTGTTCTGGTTTGGGTTTGTTTGTTAGGGGGTTACGGTTATTATTGTTAGAGGGTTAGGTTTGTTTGTTAGGGGGTTAGAGTTGTTTGTGTTAGGGGTTAGGGTTGATTGTTGTCAGAGGGTTAGTGTTGTTTGAAGTTAAGGGGTTAGTGTTGTTTGTTGTTAAGGGGTTGGGGTTGTTTCTTGTTAGGGGGTTACAGTTGTTTGTTAGGGGGTTAGTTTTGTTTTTTTTAGGGTGTTAGGGTTGTGTTTGTTACGGGTTAGGGTTGTTTGTTGTTAGGGGTTAGGGTTGTTTGTTGTTAGGGGGTTAGGGTTGTTTGTTGTTAGGGGGTTAGGGTTGTTTGTTGTTGTGGTTTGGGTTTGTTTCTTAGGGGGTTACGGTTGTTATTGTTAGGGGGTTAGGTTTGTTTGTTGGGGGTTAGAGTTGTTTGTTGTTAGGGGGTTAGGGTTGTTTGTTGTTAGGGGGTTAGGATTGATTGTTGTCAGGGGGGTTAGTGTTGTTTGTTGTTAGGGGGTTAGTTTTGTTTGTTGTTAGGGGGTTAGGGTTGTTTTCGTTAGGGGGTTAGGGATGTTTCTGTCAGGGTGTTAGAGTTGTTTCTGTTAGGGGGTTAGAGTTGTTTCTGTTCGGGGTTAGGGATTTTTTTTAGTGGGCTAGGGTTGTGTTTGGGGGTTAGGGTTAGGTTTAGGGTTAGGCTTAATGTTAGCTTTAGGGCTAAGTATTTGGGTTAATGTTGCGGTCTGGTTTATGGTTAGGGTTAGGGTTAAGGTTAAGACGAAGTTTAAGTTAAGGGTTAGGGTTGAGCTTAGGTTTAGCGTTAGGGGTTAGGGTTAAGGTTAGGATTAAGTTTAGGGTTAAGTTTAGGATTAGAGGTAGGGTTAGGGTAAGTGTTAGGGTTAAGTCATGGTTAGGTTTAGGACTAGGTTATCGTTAGAGATAGGGTTGGGTTAAGTTTTGGGGTTAGGTTTCGATGTTAGTGTGAGGGTTAGTGCTAGTTTTCCATTTAAGCTGAGTGTGTAGGGTAAGTTTTAGGGTTAAGATTAGGGTTAGAGTTACAGTTAGGGTCAGGGTGAGTGTTAAGTTTAGGGTTAGGCTTAGGTTTTTGGTTAGGACTAGGGTTAGGGTCAGGGTTAGGGGAGATTTAGTGTTACGTTTAGCTTTAGGGTTAGGTTAGGGTGAAGTTCATGTTAAGCGTGAGGTTTAGGGTTAGGGGTTAGGGTACAAGTTAGGGTCAGGGTTAGGGTTAAGTTTAGGTTTAGCGTTAGGGTTAGGGTTAGTGTTAGGGTTAGTTTTAGTTTTGGTTAGGATTAGGCTTTTAATGAAGTTAGGGTAGGTTTAGAGTTACGGTTACGGTGAAATTTTGCTTAAGGGTGAAGGTTCCGTTTGGGTAAGGTTTAGGTTTAGAGTTACGGTTAGCGGTTAAGATTAGGTTTAGGGTTCAGTTTAAGTTTACGCTAAGGATTAGGGTTAGAGTTAGGGTTAAGGGTTAGTGTTTCAGTTAGGTTTAGGGTAGGGTTATAGTTAGAGTTAAGTTTAGGGTTAGGGTAAGACTTAGAGTTACATTTACATTTAAGTTGAGGGTTTTTGGTAAGTGTTACAGTTAAGGTTAGGGGTAGGGCTAGGGTTATGTTTCGAGTTAGAGTTAGGCGTTAGGGTTAGGTTTAAGTTTACGGTAGGCTTAAAGATAAGGTCATGGTTAGGTTAGGGTCAGGGTTAGGATTAAAATTAGGTTTAGGGTGAGGATTAGGGTCAGAGTTATTGTAAGGGTTAGGTTTAGGCTTAGAGGTGGGACAAGGTTAAGGTGAGGGTTAGGTTTACGTGTAGGGTTAGGGTTAAAGTCAGGGTGAGTTTTAGGTTAGGGATAGGGTGACGTTTAAGATAGGGTGAGGGTTAGGGTTATGGCTAAGGTTTGGGCTTGTTTTCAGGTTAGTGTTAAGGTTATGTTTAGGGTTAGGGTTAAGTTCAGGGGTTGTGTTCAGTTTTAGGATTAGGGTTAGATTTAAGGTTAGGGTTAAGTTTAGTGTTACGGTTAAAGTTAAGGTTATGGTTGTGTTAGGCTTTGTGGTTGGGGTGAGGGTTACTTTTACGGTTAGGGTTGGATAAGGTTAGGATTATGGTTATGATAAGGTGTTAGGCGTTAGAGGTGTAGTTTAGGGTTAGGGTTTGGGTGAAGATTCCGGGTAGGCATTGTGGTTCTGTTCATGGTTCGCTTTGGTTTAGGGTTAGTGTTATGTTTATGATTAGGTTTAGGGTTAGTGTTAGAGTTAGGGTTTGAGTTGGCGTTAAGTTTTGGGATAGGCTTTGGTGTTAGGGGTTAGGTTTTGTTTTAGGGTTAGGGTTATCATTAGGGCTTAGGGGTTCTGGTTAGGGTTAGAGTTAGGGATAGCATTAGAGTTAGTGCTGGGGGATACAGTTAGGGATTAAGGTGAGGGTTAGGTTTAGGTTTCCAGTTAATGTGAGAGTTTAGGGCAACTGTTATTGTTAGGGTTAGAGTTCGAGTTAGGGTTAGGTTAGTGTTAGGGTTAGGGTCAGAGTTAGGGTTAGGGCTAGAGATAGAGTTAGGGTTAGGGTAGTGGTATGGTTAGGATTAAGGCTAGGTTTACAGTACAGGGTAGGGCGAAGCTAGGTTTAGGGTCAGGTTTAGAGTTAGTGTTAGTGCTAGGGTTTAGGATTAGTTTTAGGGTGTGGGTTAGAGTCATAGTTAGAGTTAGCGTTAGGGTTTGGGTTCGGGCTAGGGTTAGGGTTAGAGTTAGGGATAGGGTTTAGTGTTTTGCTTAACTTCATGGTAGGGTTAAGATTAGGTAATGGTTAGGGTCAGGGTTAGGATTAGTATTAGCTTTAGGTTGAGGGTTAGGGCCAGAATTATTGTAAGGGTTAGGTTTAGGGTTACAGATGGGTTAATGTTAAGGTTAGAGTTAGGTTTAGAGGTAGGGTTAGGGTTAAAGTTAGGGTTACCTTTAGGTTAGTGAAAGGGCGAATTTTAAGATAGGTTGAGGGTTATGGTTACACTTAGGTTTAAATTTAGAGTTAGTGCTAGGGTTCAGGGTTAGGGTTAGGGTTAGTTTTAGAGTTATTGTTAGGCTTAGGATAGGGTTAGGGGAGAGTAAAAGTTAGGCTTATGGGTAGGGTTAGGGTAAGGGTTAGGTTTAGGTGAGGGTTAGAGTCAGAATGAGCTATAGGGTTAAGGTTAGGGAAAGGGTTAGGGGTTCGTGTGAGTGTTAGTGTTAGGTTTCCAGTTAAGCTGATGTTTTAGGGTGTTATGGTTAGGGTCAGGGTTAGAGGTAGGGATAGGGTTAGGTTTAGGTTTAGGGTTAGAGTGAGGGGATAGTTTAGGGTTAGGTTTACTTTTAGGGTTTGGATTAGGTTTAGGTTTAGGGTGAAGTTTAGGTTAAGGATGAGGGTTAGTGTTAGGGATAGTGTTTGCTTAGGTGTTTGGGTTAAGGTTAGGGTCAGGTTAGGGTTAGGTTTAGGTTTAGTGTTAAGATTAGGGTTAGGGTTAGGATTAACAGTTTTTCAGTAGAAGCCATACGTTTGCAAGAGCAAATGAATTCATTGCAGGAAAGAGGAAGGAAAGAAAGTTTGTCTACTTCTGCCTGCTTTGCTCAGAGGACTGGATGAAGTCAGGGAGTTCTCCCTTCCACTGAGAAACATACAGGATGCTGTTCCCTCTGTGCTCTCTTATTTGGAAAAGAGTCTGCAGTTCCACACTTTGAACTGTGGAAAGGCACTGGGGTTTGTTAGGATTTCCCCAGGCGCTTTGTTTTCCCTGGGCCAAAAAGAGCCTTCACAATAGCTTAAAGCATACTCGTTCCACTTCCAGAATATAGCTACCGCAAGGCAGTTCTCCAGAGGAAAACTGCCCTTCGCAAAGGGCAAATTTGCCGAGCTCACTACGGGAAAGCGAAACCAAAAGACTGTTTTCTCCTAACTGCTTTCGTCAGAGGAATGGATGAAGTCACAGTGTTCTTTTTTTCACTGAGATACACAAAATCTGATGTTGCCTCTGAGCTCCGTTCTTGGCAAAAAAGTGAACCTGACATACATTCATGTGGGGAAACACATGGCTTTGCTAGGATTGCTCTAGGCAATGTGTTTTCCCTGGGCCTCACTGCACCAACAGTATCTCGTCAGGGCAACACTGCATAGGCTTTACTCTGCCAGGAGAGAGTTACTACTTTGTAGTTTGTGCTAGGAAACCTCTTTTGGCAAGTGCGAAATGACCGAATTCACACAAAAAAGAGAATACGAAAAGGCCTTTTCTCCCTGGGTGCTTTCCAAATATGTTAAAGCTAAAACTATGTCGTTGCTCCTCTGGAAGGATACATGCCCTGCGATGTAGTTTTTCAGAAGAAGCCTTGCGTTTGCAAGAGCAAATGAGGAATTCGTTGCAGAAAAGAGGAAGGAAAGAAAGTTTCTCTCCTTCTGCCTGCTTTGCTCAGAGGACTGGAAGAAGTCAGGGAGTTCTCCCTTCCACTGAGAAACGTGCAGGCTGCTGTTGCCTGTGCACTCTCTTATTTGGAAAAGAGTCTGCAGTTCCACACTTTGAACTGTGGAAAGACACCAGGGTATGATCGGATTTCCCCAGGCGCTTTGTTTTCCCTGGGCCAAAACGAGCCTTCACAACAGCTTAAGGCCAACACTGCGTACTCGTTCCTCATCCAGAAAATGACTACCACGAATCTTTTCTCTCTAAGCCTAACCCTAAACCGAATCCTAAGCATAACACTAAACCTAACCGTTAACCTGACCCTAACATGAACCCAAACACCTATCCCTAATACTAACCCTAACCCTCATCCTTAACCTAATCTTCACCCAAAACCTAAACCTAAACCTAACCCTAAAGAAAAATTAACCCTAAACTATGCCCTAACCCTAAATCTAACCCTAACCCTAACTTTAAGCCTAACCCTAGCCCTACCACCCTAAAACACCAGCTTAAGTATAAACCTAACACTAACAACCACACGAACCCCTAACTCTTTCCCTAACCCTAACCTATCCCTAATCCTAACCTAAACATGACCTAAACCTAACCCGTACCGTATGCCTAAACTTAACCCTAACCCTAAATCTACCGTAACACTAACCCTAAACGTAGCAATAACTCTAAACTTGACCCTAACCCTCAACCTAAACCCTAGCACTAACTCTAACTCTAACCCTAACCCTGACCCTAACCTAGCACAACCCTTTACAGTAAACCGAGCCTTAACCCTACCTTACACCTACCCTAAATCTAACCCTAACACTAACCTTAAACCTAACTCTAACCTAAACCCTAACTCTCACTATTTTCTGAAACTTCACCCTAACCCTAACTCTAACCCTAATCTTAACAATTAACCTAAACCAAAAACTTAAATGTAAACCTAACCCTAACCATAACCCTAGCCTTAAACATTTCCGCAACCCTAAACCTAACACTCTCCCTATCCTTATCCCTAACCCTAACCCTAATACGAACAGTAACTCTAATCTAACCCTAACCCTAGCACTAACCATATACTTAAGCCTACCCTCACCAAAAACCTAACACCCTAAACCTAACATCTAACACTAACTAAAACCCTAACCCTTATCCTAACCCTTGTCTGAACCCTCACCCTTAACCTAAACTTCATACTAACGCTAAACCTAACCCTAACCCTAAACATAACACCAAGCCTAACCCGAACCCTAAACCTAACCTTAATACTAACCTGAACACAAACCCAAACTCTAGCCCTAACAATAAAAATAAACCTCACCCTATCGTAAACTTCATCCAAACCCTAACCCTAAACCTAAACCTAACCCAAACCCTATTAGTAAACATAACTCTAACCATAACGCTAGTCCAAATGTAACCCGAAACCTAACCCTTACAATAGCCCTGAACCTAAACCTAATCCTAACCCTAGACCTAAACCTAACCCTAACCCTAAATGTAACCTTGACACTAAATTGAACACTAACTCTAACCCTGAACCTGCACCTAAACCTAAATATTGCCCTACACCTAACCATAACCCTAAACATAACCCTAACTCTAACTCTAAATCTAATGATGACACTTAACTTAAACCCTCACCTAAACTGTAAAACTAACCATAACCCTCACCCTAACCCCTAACCGTATCCCCAACCCTAACCCTAATGCTATCCGTAACCCTAACCCTAACACTAACCTGAACCCCTGAGCCCTAACAATAACCCTAACACTAACCCAAACCCTAACCCCTAACACCAAAGCCTAACCCAAACCTTAACTCTAACTCGAACACTAACCTGAAACCTAATCATAAACCTAACCGCAACCCTAAACCAAACCTAAACATGGTCAGAACCACAATGCTTTACCAGAACCCTCACCCACCCCCAACCCTAAACTACACTTCTAACCCCTAACACCTTACCATAACCATAATCCTAAGCATACACAACCCTAACCCTAAACCTAAACCTCACCCCAACCACAATGCCTAACACAAACCGTAGCCTTAACTGTTACACTAAACTTAACCCTAACCTAAAATCTAACCCTAACCCTAAAACTAAACACAACCCATAAACTTAACCCTAACCCTAAACATAACCTTAACACTAACCCGAAAACTAACCCAAACCTTAGCCATAACCCTAACCCTCACCCTATCTTAAACTTCATCCTATCCCTAACCTAAAGCTAACCCTAACTTTAACGCTAAACCTAACCCTAACCTTAACCTTGGCCCACTTGTAACCCTAAACCTAACCCTTACAATATCTCTGACCCTAACCCTCACCCTAAACCTAATCCTAACCCTGTCCCTAACCCTAACCTAACCTTAACCTAACATTAAGGCTACCATAAACTTACACCTAACCCTAACCTCTAACCCTAACTCTAACTGTAACCCTAGCCCTAACCCTAACAGTAACACCCAAAACACTCAACTGTAAATGGAACTCTAACTCTTACCCTAACACTATACTTAACCCTAAACAGAACCCTACACTAAACCGTACCGAAACAATAACCCCTAACCCTAACTCTAAACCTAATCATTAGCCTAAACCTAAACTTAACCTTAAACCTAAACCTAAACACTCACCCTAACTCTAATCCTAACCCTAAACCTAAAACAAACCCTCACCCTTAACCAAAATTTCACCCTAACCGTAACCCTAAACCTGCCCTAACTTCATTCAAACCCTAACCTTAGCCAAAAATAAAACTAAACTTAAACCTAACCCTAAATGTAAACCTAACCCTAACCCGGACCATAACCTGAACCATAACCCCTAACCCTAACCCTCACGCTTAACATAAACTTCACCCTAACTCTAACCCTAAAACTAAATATAACACTAAATCTCCGCCTAACCCTGACCCTAACCCTAATCCTAACCATAAACCTAACCCAAACCTGAACCTAACTCTAACCCTAACCCTAATCCTAACCCTAAAACTTACCCTACACACTCAGCTTAAATGGAAACCTAGAACTAACCCTCACCCTAACATCTAAACCTAACCCCAACCCTTAACCTAACCCTATCTCTAACCTTAACCTAGCCCTAAACCTAACAATGACTTAACCCTAACATGTACTCTAAACCTAAGCATAAACATAAACTTATCCCTAAACCTAATCCTAACCTTAACCCTAGCCCTAACCCCTAACGCTAACCTAAGCTCAACACTCGCCCTTAACTTTAAATGCACCCTGACACTAACCCTAAACTGAACCCTAAACCTAAGCCTAAACCTGACCCTAGCATTAACCCAAACACGTAAACCTGACCCTAATACTAACCCTAACCCTAAATCTAACCCTAACCTTAACGCAAACACGTAACGCTAACACTAGTCCTAACCCTCATCCTTAACCTATGCTTCACCCTAAACGTAAGCCTAAGCCTAACCTGAAACTAAACCTAACCCTAAACTATCCCCTCAGTCTAGCCCTAACCCTAAACCTAACCCTAACCCTAACCCTAACTCTAACCATACCCCTAACCATAACACTCTAAAACATCAGCTAAACTGTAAACCTAACACTAACCATCACATGAATCGCTAACCCTTTCCCTAACCCTAACCCTATCCCTAATCCTAACCTTAACCCTGACCTAATCCTAACCCTTACCCTAACCCTAAACTTAACACTAACCTTAACTCGAACTTAACCCTAACCCTAACAATAACTCTAAACCTGACCCTAACCCTAACCCTAAACCCTAACACTAACTCTAACTCTAAACCTAACCCTAACCCTAACCTAGCCCTACCCTTTACGATAAACCTAACCTAAACCCTAACCTTACCCCTACCCTAAACCTAACCCTAAACCTAACCATGACACTAACCTTAAGCATAACTCTAACCTTAACCCTAACCCTGACTATTAACTGAAACTTCACCCTAACCATAAGCCTAACTCTAACTCTAACCCTAACCATAACAATTACACTAAACCCTCACCTTCAATGTAAACCTAAACCTAACCCTCACCCTAACCCTTAACCGTACCCCCAACCCTAAACTTAATGCTATCTATCCCTCACATTATCCCTAACCCTAACCCGAAGACGAACAGTAACCCTAATCTAACGCTAACCCTAACATTAACCCTAAACTTAACCCTTCCCTAACCATAAACCTAACCCTAACACCCTAAACCTAAACTCTAACACTAACTAGAACCCAAACCCTAATGCAAAACCTTATCCTAACCCTCACCCTTAACCTAAACTTCACACTAACCCTAAACCTAAACCTAATCTGAACATAACCACTAACCCTAACCTGAATCCTAAACCTAATCTTAGCACTAACATGAACACAAACCCAAAGTCTAGCCCTAACCCTAACAATAACCCTCACCCTATCCTAAACTTCATCCAAACCCTAACGCTAACCTTAGTCCTAAACCTAAACCTAACCCAACCCCTAACATTAAATCTAACTCTAACCATAATGCTAGTCCACCTGTAACCCTAAACCTAACCCTTAAAATACCCCTCAACATAACCCTAAACCTAATCCTAACCCTAGACCTAATCCTAACCCTAACCCAAACTCTAACCTTGACCCTAAATAGAACACTAACTCTACCCCTAAACCTGAAACTAAAGCTAAATCTTACCCTACACCTAACCCTAAACGTAAACCTACCCCTAACTCTATGTCTAACGATAATCGGGACACTTATCCTAAACCCTCGCCTTAAATGTAAAACTAACCGTAACACTCACTCTAACCCCTAGCGGTATCCCACAACCCTTACCCTAATGCTATCCCTAACCCTAACACTAACCTGAACACCTAAGCCCTAATGATAACCCTAACCCTAACCCCAAACCTAACCCGTAACATCAAAACCTAACCCTAACCTTAAAGGTAGCTCTCACCCTAACACTAACTCTAACACTAACCCGAAACCTAATCATAAACCTAACCCTAACCCTAAACCAAACCTAACCATGACCAGAACCACAATGCCTAACCGGAACCCTCACCAATCCCTAACCCTAAACTACACCTCTAACACCTAACACCTTACCGTAACCATAATCCTAACCCTACCCAACCCTAACCCTAAACCTAAACCTCACCCCAACCACAACGCCTAACACAAAACGTAACCCTAACCCTAACTGTAACACTAAACCTAACCCTAACCTTAAACATAACCCTAACCCTAAAACTAAACAGAACCCGTAAACTTAACCCTAACACGAAACACAACCTTAACACTAACCTGAAAACTAACCCAAACCTTAGCCATAACCCTAACCCTAACCCTCACCCTAAATTAAACTTCACCCTATCCCTAACCTAAAGCTCACCCTAATTCTAAACCTATCCCTACCCCTAAACCTAACCCTAACCTTAACCTTGGCCCACCTGTAACCCTAAAACTAACCCTTACAATAACTCGGACCCTAACCCTCACCCTAAACCTAATCCTAATCCTAACCCTGACCATAACCCTAACCTAACCTTAACCCTAACTTTAACCCTACGATAAACTCAAACCTAACCCTAACCCCGAACAATAACTCTAACCAAAATTTCACCCTACCCATAACCCTAAACCTACCCTAACTTCATTCAAATCCTAACCCTAACCAAAACTAAAGCTAACCCTAAACCTAACGCAAACCCTAACCCTGACCCTAACCTGAACCCTTACCCCAACCCTAACACTAACCCTCACGCTTAACATAAACTTCACCCTAACCCTAGCCCTAAAACTAAACATAATACTAAATCTCCCCAAACCTGACCCTAACCCTAATCCTAACCATATACCTAACCCTAACCTTAAACATAATCCTAACCCTGACCCTAAATCTATCTCTAACCCTAATCCTAACCCTAAAACTTACCCTACACACTCAGCTTAAATGGAAACCTAGCACTAACCCTCACACTAACATCTAAACCTAAACCCTACCCTTAACCTAATCTTATCTCTAACCTTTACCTAGCCCTAAACCTAACCATGACTTAACCGTAACACTTACCCTAACCCTAAAACTAATCTTAACCCTAATCCTAATCCTAACCTTAACCCTAACCCTAACCCCTAACACTAACCCTAAGCTCAACCCTCACCCTTAACTTAAACTTCACCCTGACCCTAACCTTAAACTAAACCGTAACCCTAAAGCTAACCCTAACATTAACCCAAACACCAAAACCTAACCCTGACACTAACACTAACCCTAAACCTAACCCTAACCTGATCCTAACTTTAACCCAAACGCCTAACTCTAATATTTACCCTAACGTTAATCTTAACTTAACTTTCACCCTATCCATAAGCATAACCCTAAAATTAAACCTAACCCTAAACTATCCTCTCAGTCTAGCCCTAACCCTAAACCTAACCCTAACTATAACTCTAACCCTGACCCTAACCGTAACACTGTAAAACATCAGCTTAACTGTAAATCTAACACTAACCCTCACACGAACCCTAACCCTTTCCCTAAACCTAACCCTATCCCTAACCCTAACCCTGACCTAAAAATAACCCTTACCCTAACCCTAAACTTAACGCTAACCTTAACTCTACCCTAACCCTAACACTAACAATAACTCTAAACCTGACCCGAACCCTAACCTTAAGCCCTAGCACTAACTCTAACTCTACACCTGACCCTAACCCTAACCTAGACGTACCCTTGACCGTAAACCTAGCCTTAACCCTAACCTTACCCCTACCCTAAACCTAACCCTAACCTTAACCCTAACCCTTACCCTAACCCTCACTATTAACTGAAAATTCACCCTAACCCTAACCCTAACTCTAACTCTAACCCTAACCAGAACACTTACCCTAAGCCCTCACCTTAACTGTAAACCTAACACTAAACCTCACCCGAACCCCTAACCGTATCCCCAACCCTAAACCTGCCGCTATCCCTAAACTTATCCCTAACCCTAACCCAAACACGAACAGTAACACTAATCTAATACTAACCCTTACATTAACCCTAAACTTAACCCTACCCTAACCATAAACCTAACCCTAACACCCT
The DNA here is from genome assembly GCF_030014295.1 of Loxodonta africana. Classification (NCBI taxonomy): domain Eukaryota; kingdom Metazoa; phylum Chordata; class Mammalia; order Proboscidea; family Elephantidae; genus Loxodonta; species Loxodonta africana. The sequence goes on along the minus strand of NC_087351.1, from coordinate 352,905 downwards.
AAACATAAACTCTAACACTAAGTATAATCCTCACCGTAATCCTAACCCTTACCTTGACCCTCACCCTGAACCTAAACATCACTCTAACCCTGAACTTAAACCTAACACTAACCCTAAACGTAACTCCTAACACTAACCCGAACCCTAAAACTAACCTTAACACTAACCTGAACACAAAATCAAACTTCAGCCCTAATCATAAGAATAACCCTCACCCCGTCCTAAGGTTCATCCAACACTAACCCTAACCTTCACCCTAAACCTAAACCTAACCCAAACCCTAACTTTAAACTAAACTCTAACCATAAGACTACTCCACCTGTAACCCTAAAACTAAGCCTTACATTAGCCCTGAACCTAACCCTAGACCTAACCCTAATCCTAACCTTAGACGTAATCCTAACCCTAACTCTAACTGTAAGCTTGATCCTAAATAGAACACTAACTCTAATTCTAAACCTGAACCTAAACCGAAATCTTACCCTACACCTAACCCTAACCCTAAACCTAACCCTAACTCTAACCCTAAAAATAACACTTACCCTAAACCCTCACCTTAACTGTAAAACTAACTGTAACCCTCACCCTAACCCCTAACCATATCCCCCAACCCTAACCCTAATGCTATTCCTAACCCTAACACTAACCTGAACCCCTAAGCCCTAAAGATAACCCTAACCCCTAACCCAAACCCTAACCCCTAACACCAAAGCCTAACCCAAACCTTAACCCTAAGTCTCACCCTAACTCTAACTCTAACACTAACCCGAAGCCTAATCATAAACCTAACCCTAACCCTAAACCAAACCTAACCATGACCAGAACCACAATGATTAACCGGAACCCTCACCCAAACCCTAACCCTAAACTAAAACTCTAACCCTTAACACCTTACCATAACCATAATCCTAACCCTACCCAACCCGAACCCTAAACCTAACCCTCACCCAAACGACAAAGCCTAACACAAACCGTGACCCTAATCCTAACCATAACACTAAACTTAACCCTAACCTAAAATTTAACCCTAACCCTAAAACTAAAAAGAACCCGTAAACTTAACCCTAACCCTAAACATAACCTTAACACTAACCTGAAACCGAACCCAAACCTTAGCCATAACCCTAACACTAACCCTCAGCCTATCTTAAACTTCACCCTATCCCTAAGTTAAAGCTCACCCTAACTTTAACCCTAACTCTACCCCTAAATCTAACCCTAAACTTAACCTTGGCCCACCTGTAGTACCCTAAACCTAACCCTTACAATAACTCTGACCCTAACCCTCACCCTTACCCTAACCCTAACCGTAACCCTCACCCTTAACCTAAACTTCACACTAACCCTAAATCTAAACATAACCCTACCCCCAAACATAACCCCTAACCCTAATCCAAACCTTAAACCTAACCTTAACACTAACCTGAACACGAACCCAAACTCTAGCCCTAACCTTAAAAATAACACTCACCATATCCTAAACTTCATCCAAACCCGAACCCTAAATCTAAACCTAACCCAAACCCTAAACTTAAACCTAACTCTAATCATAACGCTAGTCCACCTGTAACCCTAAACCTAACCCTTACAATAGCCCTGAACCTAACAATAACCCTTACCCAAAACAATAACCCAAATCCTAACCCGAAGCCTAACCCGAAGCCTAACATGAACCCTAACCTGAAACCTAAACCCAAACCATATCACTAGTCCTAGCCCTAGGCCCTAGCCCAAGTCCTAGCCCTAGGCCTAGCCCTAACCCTAACACTAACTCGAACCCTAAAACCTAACCCTAAACACTAACCCTAACACTAACCGCTAAACCTAAACCCAAACCCTAACCCTAACCCTAAACCCTAACACTAACCCTAACACTAACCATAAACCCTAACCCTAAACCTTAACCCTAAGCCTAACCCAAAACCCTAACCCTAACCCTAAACTCTAGCCCTAAAACCGTAGACCTAGACCTAGCCCTAACACCAAGCCCTAGCCCTAACCCTAACCCTAACATCTAACCTCTAAAACTAACCCTAGCCCTAACCCTAAACCCTAAATCCTAACCCTAAACCCAAACCCTAAACCTAACCCTGACTCTAACCCCTAACCCTGACCCAGACCCTGACCCTAAACCGTGACAATGACCCTAAACCCTGACCATGACCCTAACCCTGACCATGACCCTAACCCTGACCCTAAACTCTGACCCTGACACTAAACACTGACTCTGACCCTGACCCTAAACTCTATTACTAAACACTAAACCCAAACCCCTAGCCCTAACACATAGCCCTAACCTTACCCCAACCCTAATCCTAAACCCTAAACCCTAACCATAAAAACAAACCCTAAACCTAACCCTGACCCTAACCCCTAACCCTGACCCTGACCCTGACCGTAAACCCTGACCATAAACCCTGACCCTGACACTAAAAACTGACCCTGACCCTAAACTCGAACACTAAACCCTAAAACCTAACCTTAACCCCTAAACCTGATCCTTAACCATAACCCGAACACTAAACTAAACCCTAAACCCTAACCTGTGTAGGGAGTGAGGAGGTGGGAGAGACTAGGCTGGGTGCTGTGAAGGGAGTCAGGAGGTGGGAGAGACCATGCAGGGCCCTGTATAGAGAGTGAGAGACCAGGCAGGGCATTGTATAGGGAGTAAGATGGTGGGACAAAAGAGACAGAAACCTGTGTAGGGAGTGAAGAGCTGAGAGACCAGACAGAGACCTTTGTAGGGATTGAGGAGGTGGGGGAGACCAGGTAGGGCCCTGTGTAGCGAGTGAGGAGGTGGGTGAGACCAGGCAGGGCCCTGAGTAGGGAGAGAGGAGATGGAAGAGACCAGGCAGGGACAGGTGTAGGAAGTGAGGAAGTGGGAGGGACCAGGAAGGGCCCTGTGTAAGGAGTGAGGATGTGGAAGAGAACAGGCAGAGAACTCTGTAGGGAGTAAGGAGGTGGGACAGACCAGGCAGAGACCTTTACAGGGATGGAGGAGGTGGGAGAGAAAAGGCGGGGCCCTGAGTAGGGAGTGAGGAGCTGGGAGCAACCAGGCACGGCCATGTCTAGGAAGTGAGGAGGTGGGAGAGGGCAGGCAGGGACCTGTGTAGGGAGTTAGGCCTTAGGAGAGACCAGGCAGAGACCTGCATAGGGAGTGAGGAGGTGAGAGAGACCAGGTAGGATGCTGTGTAAAGAGTGAGGATGTAGGAGAGACCAGGCAGGGCCCTGTGTAAGGAGTGATGAGGTGGGAGAGACGAAGCAGGGACCTGTGTAGGGAGTGAGGAAGTGGAAGAGGCCAGGCAGAGACCTGTGTAGGGAGTGAGGAGGTGGGAGAGAATAGGCAGAAACCTGTGTAGGGACTGAGAAGATGGTAGACAGCAGGCAGGGCCCTGTGTAGGGAGTGAAGAGGTGGGAGAACCATTCAGAGACCTGCATAGGGAGTGAGGAGATGGGAGAGACCAGGAAGGGCCCTCTGTAGGGAGTGAGTTGGCCAGAGATCAGGCATGTCCCTGTATGGAGTAAGGATATGGGAGAGACCAGGCAGGGCCCTGTGCAGGGAGTTAGGAGGTGGGAGAGAACAGGCAGAGAAGAGTGTAGGGAGTGAGGAGGTGGGACAGACCAGGCAGGGCTCTGTGCATAGAGAAGATGGGAGACACCAGACAGGGCCCTGTGTAGGGAGTGAAGAAGAGGGAGACCCAGGCAGAGTCCTGCTTAGGGAGTGAGGAGATGGGAGAGACCAGGCAGGCCCTGTGTAAGGAGTGATGAGGTGGGAGAGACCAAGCAGGACCCTGTGCAGGGTGTGAGGGGGAGGGAGCATCCAGGCAGGGCCCTGTGGAGGGAGTGAGGTGTTGGGAGAGACCACACAGGTCCTGTGTAGGGAGTGAGAATGTGCCAGAGATCAGGCAGGGCTCTGTGTAGGGAGTGAGGAGGTGGGAGAGAACAGACAGAGACATATGTAGAGAGTAAGCAGAAGGGAGACACCAGGCAGGGCCCTCTGTAGGGAGTGAGGAGGAGGGACATACCAGGCAGGGCCCTGTGTAGGGAGCGAGGAGGTGGGAGAGAAGAGGCAGGGCCCTGTGTAAGGAGTGAGGAGGTGGGAGAATCCAGGCAGACACCTGTGTAGGGAGTGAGGAGCTGGGAGAGACCAGGCAGCGTCCTGTGTAGGAAGTGAGAAGGTGGGAGAGACCAGGCAGGGCCCTATGTTGGGAGTGAGGATGTAGGAGAGAAGAGGCAGAGATGTGGGAGAGACCAGGCAAAGACCTGTGAAGGGACTGAGGAGTTGGGAGAGACCTGGCAGGGCCCTGTGTAGGGAGTATCTTGGAGAGAAGAGGCAGAGACCTGTGTAGGGATTGAGAAGAAGGAGAGACCAGGCCGGGCCCTGTGTAGGGAGTGAGGAGGTGGGAGAGGCCAGGCAGAGCCCTGTGTAGGGAGTGAGGTGTTAGGAGAGACCAGGCAGGGCCCTGTGTAGGGAGTGATGAGGTGAGAGAGACCAGGTAGGACCCTGTGTACAGAGTGAGGATGTGGAAGAGAACAGGCAAGGTTGTGTGTAGGAAGTAAGGCGGTAGAGATACCAGTCAGGGACCTGTGTAGGGATTGAGGAAGTGGGAGAGACCAGGCAGGACCCTGTTTAGGGAGTGAGGAGGTGGGAGAGACTATCAGGGCCCTGTGTAGGAAGCGAGGAGGTGATAGAGAACAGGTAAGGCCCTGTATACACAGTGAGGAGTTGGGAGAGACCACCCAGATACCTGAGTAGGGAGTCAGGATGTGGGAGAGATCAGGCAGAGCCCTGTGTAGGAAGTGAGGAGGTGGGAGAGACCAGGCAGGGCCCTGTATAGGGAGGGAGCAGGTGGGAGAGACAAGGCAGGGCCCTGTGTAGGGAGTGAGGAGGTGGGAGAGACCAGGCAGGGCCCTGTGGAGGGAATAAGGAGGTGGAGAGACCAGGCAGCGGCTTGTTTAGGGAGTGAGCAGGTGCGAGAGAATATCAGGGCCCTGTGTAGGGAGTGAGGAGGAGGGAGAAAACAGGCTAACACCTGTGTATGTAGTAAGGAGGTGGGAAAGACCACCCAGAGACCTGTGTAGGGATTGAGGAATGGGAGAGAACAGGCAGAGAACTGTGTAGGGAGTGAGGAGGTAGGAGAGACCAGGCAAGGCCCTGTGTAGGGAGCGAAGAGGTGGAGAACCAGGCAGACTCTTGCTTAGGGAGTGAGAAGTTGGGATTGACTAGGCAGGACCCTGGGTAGGGTGTGAGGAGGTGGGAGATTCCAGGCAGGGCCCTGAGTAGGGAGTGAGGAAGTGGGAGAGAAGAGGCAGGGTACTGTCTAGAGATTGAAGAGGTGGGAAAGAACAGGCAGAGACCCTTGTAGGGAATGAAGAGGTGGGAGAAACCATGCAGAGACCTGTGTAGGGATGGAGAAGGTGGGAGGGACCAGTTAGGGCCCTGTATGTGTAGTCAGGATGTGAGAGAGAGGAGGCAGGGACCTGTGTGCATTGAGGATGTGGGAGGGACCAGGCAGGGCTCTGTCTAGGGAGTGACGAGGTGGGAGAGGCCAGGCAGGGAACTGTGTAGGGAGTGAGGAAGTGAGAGACACCAGGTAGAATGCTGTGTAAAGAGTGAGGATGTAGGAGAGACTAGGCAGGGCCCTGTGTAGGGAGTAAGGAGGTGGAGAGACCAGGCAGGGTCCTGTTTAGGGAGTGAGGAGGTGGGAGAGATCATCAGGGCCCTGTAAAGGGAGTGAGGAGGTGGGAGAGACCACCCAGATACCTGTCTAGGGACTGAGGAGGTGGGAGAGAAAAGACAGAGCCCTGTGTAGGGAGTGAGGACGTGGGAGATACCAGGCAGGGCCCTGTGTAGGGAGTGAGGAGGTGGCAGGGAGCAGTCAGAGACCTGTGTAGGGAGTGAGGAGTTGGCAGAGACCAGGCAGGGCCCTGTCTAGGGAGTGAGGAGTTGGAAGAGACCAGGCAGAGACCTGTGTACTGAGTCAGGAGGTGGGAAAGAACAGGCAGGACTGTGTTTAGCAAGTGAGGGGGTGAGAGAGAATAGGCAGAAACTTGTGTAGGGAGCGAGAAGATGGAAGACAGCAGGCAGGGCCCTGTGTAGGGAGTGAAGAGGTGGAAGAACCATTCAGAGACCTGCATAGGGAGTGAGGAGATGGGAGAGAATAGGAAGGACTCTGTGCAGGGAGTGAGGAGGCCAGAGATCAGGCAAGTCCCTTTGTATGGAGTAAGGATGTGGGAGAGACCAGGCAGGGCCCTGTGTAGGAAGTGAGGAAGTGGGAAAGAACAGGCAGAAAGCTGTGTATGGAGTGAGAAGATGGGAGACACTAGCCAGGGCCCTGTGTAGGGAGTGAAGAGGTGGGAGAACAAGGCAGAGTCCTGCATAGAGAGTGAGGAGGTGGGAGAGGACAGGCAGAGCCCTGCTTAGGGAGTGAGGATGTGGGAGAGACTAGGCAGGACCCTGCTAGGGGTTATTGATATTGTAAGGGTTAGGTTTAGGGTTAGGGTAGGGGTAAGGTTAGGGTTAAGGCTAGCTTTACTGTAAAGGGTGGGGCCAGGTTAGGGTTAGGGTTAGGTTTAGAGTTAGAGTTAGATCTAGGGTTTAGGGTTAGGGTCAGGTTTAGAGTTATTGTTAGGTTTAGGGTTAGGGTTAGGGTAGAGATAAGGTTAGGGTTAAGTTTAGGGTTAGGGTAAGGATTAAGTTTAGGTCAGGGTTAGGGTTAGGATGAGTGATAGGGTTAGGGTTAGGGAAAGGGTTGGGGGTTCGTGTGAGGGTTAGTGTTACATTTACAGTTAAGCTGATGTTTTAGGATGTTACTGCCAGGGTTAGGGTTAGAGTTAGGGTTCTGGTTAGGTTTAGGGTTAGGGCGAGAGTTAGGGGATAGTTTAGGTTTAGGTGTAATTTTAGGGTTAGGGTTAGGCTTAGGTTTAGGGTGAAGTTTAGGTTAAGGATGAGGGTTAGGATTAGGCTTTGGTGTTTAGGTTAAGGTTAGGGTTACGTTTAGGGTTAGGCTTAGTGTTAGGTTTAGCGTTAAATGTTTGGGTTAATTTTAGGGTCAGGTTTAATGTTAGGTTTAGGGTTAGGGTTAGTGTTTGGTTTAGGGTTAGGGTTAGGGTGAAGTTTAAGTTAAGGGTGAATGTTGAGCTTAGGGTTAGTGTTAGGGGTTAGGGTTAAGGTTAGGATTAAGTTTAGGGTTAAGGTTAGGTTTAGAGTTAGGGTAAGTGTTAGGGTTAAGTCATAGTTAGGTTTAGGACTAGTTTTTAGTTAGAGATAGGGTTGGGTTCAGGGTTGGGGTTAGGTTTAGATGTTAGGGTGAGGGATAGTGCTAGGTTTCCATTCAAACTGAGTGTGTAGGGTAAGTTTTAGGATTAGAGTTAGAGTTAGGGTCAGGGTTATTTTTAAGTTTAGTGTTAGGATTACGTTTATGGTTAGGGTCAGGGTTAGGGGAGATTTAGTGTTTAGGGTTACGGTGAGTTTATGTTCTGCGAGAGGGTTAGGGTTAGGGGTTTGGGTTCAGGTTAGAGTCAGGGTTAGGGTTAGGTTTAGGGTTAGGGTTAGGTTTAGGGTTACTGTTAGTTTTGCTGAGGGTTAGGGTTTGAATGAAGTTAGGGTAGGCTTAGCGTTATGCTTAGGGTGAAATTTTGGTTAAGGGTGAGGGTTCGGCTTAGGTTTAGCGTTAGAGTTAGGGTCAGTGGTTAGGGTTAGGTTTAGGGTTAAGGTTAGGCTTAGGCTAAGGATTAGGGTTAGAGTTACGGTTAAGGGTTAGTGTTTCAGTTAGGTTTAGGTTAGGATTATAATTAGGGTTAAGTTTAGGGTTAGAATAAGAGTTAGAGTTACATTTACAGTTAAGGTGAGGGTTTTGGGTAAGTGTTACAGTTAAGATTAGGGTTAGGGCTAGGGTTAGGGTTAGAGTTAGGGTTAGGGGTTAGGGTTAGGTTTAAGGGAGGCTTAAAGATAGGGTTAAGATTAGGTTAGGGTTAGGATTAGAATTAGGTTTAGGGTGAGGATTAGGGTCAGAGTTATTGTAAGGGTTAGGTTTCGGGTTACAGGTGGGCCAAGGTTAAGGTGAGGGTTAGGTTTAGGGGTAGGGTTAGGGTTAAAGTTAGGGCGAGTTTTAGGTTAGGGATAGGGTGAAGTTTAAGATAGGGTGAGGGATAGGGTTATGGCTAAGGTTTGGGTTTGGTTTCAGGTTAGTGTTAAGGTTATGTTTAGGGTTAGGGTTAAGTTCAGGGGTTGTGTTTAGTTTTAGGGTTAGGGTTAGATTTCAGGTTAGGGTTAAGTTTAGTGTTATGGTTAGGGTTAGGGTTATGGTTGTGTTAGGCGTTGTGTTTGGGGTGAGGGTTAGTTTTAGGGTTAGGTTTGGGTAGGGTTTGGATTATGGTTATGGTAGGGTTAAAGGTGTAGTTTAGGGTTAGGTTTTGGGTGAGGGCTCCGGTTAGACCTTGTGGTTCTGGTCATGGTTATGTTTGGTTTAGGGTTAGGGTTAGGTTCATGATTCAGTTTCGGGTTAGTGTTAGAGTTAGGGTGAGAGTTAGGGTTAAGGTTTTTGCTAGGCTTTCACTTTGGTGTTAGGGTTTGGGTTAGGGTTAGGGTTATCGTTAGGGCTCAGGGGTTTCAGGTTAGTGGTAGGGTTAGGGTTAGGGATAGCATTAGGGTTAGGGTTGTGGGATATGGTTAGGATTTAGGGTGAGGGTTACGGTTAGTTTTACAGTTAAGGTGAGGGTTTAGGGTAATTGTTATGATTAGGGTTACAGTCAGAGTTAGGGTTTGGTTTAGGATTAGGGTTAGGTGTAGGGTAAGAATTAGGTTTAGGTCCATGTTGAGGGTTAGACTTAGTGTTCTATTTAGGGTAAAGGTTAGGGGTAGGATTAGGATTAGGTCTAGGGTTAGGATTAGGATTATTTTAGGGTTAGGTTCAGGGCTATTGTAAGTGTTCAGTTTAGGGTTACAGATGGACTAGCGTTATTCTTAGTTAGGTTTAAGGTTAGGGTTTGGGTTAGGTCTAGGTTTAGGGTTAAGGTTATGGTTAGTGTTTGGATGAAGTTCAGGATAGGGTGAGGGTTATTTTTATGGTGAGGGTTAGGGTTTGGGTTTGTGTTCAGGTTAGTTTTAAGGATAGGTTTAGGGTTCGGTTAGGGTTAGGCGTTATGTCTAGGGTCAGCGTTAGGTTAGGTTTAGGGCTAGTGTGAAGTTTAGGTTAAGGGTGAGGGTTATGATAAGGGTTATGATTATAGATGGTGTTAGACGTTAGGTTTAGGGTGTTAGGGTTGGGTTTATGGTTAGGGTAAGTTTAAGTTTAGGTTTAATATTCGGGTTAGGGTTAGATTTGGGTTAGTGTTCGTATTAGGGTTAGGGTTAGGGATAAGTTTGGGGATAGCGTTAGGTTTAGGGTTGAGGATACGGTTAAGGATTAGGGTGAGGATTAGGGTTAGGTTTCCAGTTAAGGTGAGGGTTTAGGGTAATTGTTATGGTTAGGGTTAGAGTTAGAGTTAGGCTTAGGGTTAGGGTGATGTTTCAGTCAATAGTCACGTTAGAGTTAAAGTTAGAGTAGGGTCAAGGTTAGTGTTAGGGTTAGGTATAGAGTTAGGGTTTGGGTAGGGGTAAGGTTAGGGTTAAGGCTAGGTTTACGGTAAAGGGCAGGGCTAGGTTAGTGTTCGGTTTAGAGTTAGAGTTAGTGCTAGGGTTTAGGGTTATCGTTATGGTCAGGTTTAAATTTATTGTTAGGGTTTGTTAGGGGGTTAGGGTTGTGTTTGTTACAGGGTTACAGTTGTATTTTCAGGCTGTTAGAGTTGTGTTTGTTAGGGGGTTAGGGTTGATTATTAGGGGGTTAGGGTTGTTTTTGTGAGGGGGTTAGTGTTGTTTTTGTTGTTAGGGGGTTAGGGTTTTTTGTTGTTAGGGGGATAGTGTTGTTTGTTAGGGGGTTAGGGTTGTTTGTTGTTAGGGGATTAGGGTTGTTTGTTGTTACGGGGTTAGGGTAGTTTCTTGTTGGGGTTAGTATTGTTTGTTTTTAGTGGGTTAGGGTTGTTTGTTGTTAGGGGGTTAGGGTTGTTTGTTGTAAGGGTGTTAGGGTTGTTTGTTGTTATGGGTTTAGGGTTGTTTGTTGTTGGGGGGTTAGTGTTGTTTGTTGTTAGGGGTTTAGTATTGTTGTTGTTAGGGGCTTAGGGTTGTTTTTTGTCAGGGGGTTAGCGTTGTTTGTTGTTGGGGGTTAGTGTTGTTTGTTAGTGGGTCAGTTTTGTTTGTTGTTAGTGGGTTAGGGTTGTTTGTTTTTAGGAGGTTAGTGTTGTTTGTTGTTAGGGGTTCAGTGTTGTTTGATATAGCGGTTTAGGGTTGTTTGTTGTTAGGGGATTAGTGTTGTTTGTTGTTAGGGGTTTAGAGTTGTTTGTTGGTAGGGGGTTAGGGTTGTTTGTTGTTAGGGGTTTAGGGTTGTTTCTTGTTCGGGGGTTACTATTGTTTGTTTTTAGGGGGTAAGTGTTGGTTGTTGTTAGGGGTTAGTGTTTTTTGTTGTTACTGGGTTAGTGCTGTTTGTGGTTGGGTGTTAGGGTTGTTTTTTTGGGGGGGTTAGGGTAGTTTGTTGTTAGGTTGTTAGGGTTGTTTGTTGTTAGGGGTTTAGTGTTGTTTGATGTTAGGGGTTTAGGGTTGTTTGTTGTTAGGGGGTTAGTGTTGTTTGTTGTTACGGTGTTAGGGCTGTTTGTTGTTAGTGGGTGAAGGTTGTTTTTTGATAGGGCCTTAGGGTTATTTTTTTTAGGGGATTGTGTTGTTTGTTGTTGGGGGTTAGTGTTGTTTGTTAGGGGGTTAGTTTTGTTTGTTGTTAGGGGGTTAGTTTTGTTTGTTGTTAGTGGGTTAGTGCTGTTTATTGTTAGGAGCTTAGTGTTGTTTGTTTTTAGGGGTTCAGTGTTGTTTGTTTTTAGAGTTTTAGGGTTGTTTGTTCTTAGCGGGTTTCCGTTGTTTGTTTTTAGGAGGTTAGGATTGTTTGTTGTTAGGGGGTTAGTGTTGTTTGTTGTTAGGGGGTGAGTGTTGTTTGTGGTTAGGGGGTTAGTGTTGTTGGTTTTTAGGGGGTTAGGGTTGTTTGTTGTTTGGGGGTTAAGGTTGTTTGTTGTTAGTGGGTTAGGGTTTGTTGTTAGGGGATTAGGGTTGTTGTTGTTAGGGGTTAGTGTTGTTTGAGGTTGGGGGTTAGTGTTGTTTGTTGTTAGGCGGATAGTGTTGTTTGTTGTTGGGGGATTGGGTTGGTTGTTGTTAGGGTGTTAGTGTTGTTTGTTGTTAGGGGGTTGGTGTTGTTTGTTCTTAGGGGGTTAGGATTGTTTGTTGTTAGGGGGTTATTGTTGTTTGTTGTTATGGGGTTAATGTTGTTTGTGGTTAGGGGGTTAGTGTTTGTTGTTAGGGGGTTAGAGTTGTTTCCTGTTAGGGGTATAGGGTTGTTTCTTGTTGGGGTATAGTGGTGTTTGTTGTTAGGGTCTTAGTGTTGTTTGTTGTTAGGGGGTAAGTGTTGGTTGTTGTTACGGGGTTAGTGTTTTTTGTTGTTACTGGGTTAGTGCTGTTTGTGTTTAGGGGTTTAGTGTTGGTGGTTGTTAGCGGGTTAGGGTTATTTGTTGTTAGGGGGTTAGGGTTGTTTGTTGTTAGGGGGTTAGTGTTTGTTGTTAGGAGGTTAGCGCTGTTTGTTGGTAGGGGGTTAGTGTTGTTGATTGTTAGGGGGTTAGGTTTGTTTTTTGTTAGGGGGTTAGGGTTGTTGTTGATAGGGGTTAGTGTTGTTTGTTGTTATGGCGTTACGGATGGTTGTTGTTAGGGTGTTAGTGTTGTTTGTTGTTAGGGGGTTACTGTTGTTTGTTGTTAGTAGTTTAGGGTTGTTTCTTCTTGGGGTTTAGTGGTGTTTGTTGTCAGGGTGTTAGTGTTGTTTCTGCTTAGGGGGGTAATGTTGTTGGTTGTTAGGGGGTTAGTGTTGTTTCTTCTTAGGCGGTTAGGGTTGTTTGTTGTTAGGGAGTTAGGGTTGTTTGTTAGGGGGTTAGTGTCGTTTGTTGTTAGGGGTTTAGAGTTGTTTGTTGTTAGGGGGTTAGAGTTGTTTTTTGTTAGGGGATTACGGTTGTTTCCTGTTAGGGGGTTAGTGTTGTTAGGGCGTTAGTGTTGGTTGTTGTTAGGGGATTAATGTTGTTTGTTGTTAGGGGTTTAGGGTTGTTGTTTGTTAGGGTGTTAGTGTTGTTTGTTGTTAGGGTCTTAGGGGTGTTTGTTGTTAGGGGGTAGGGTTGTTTGTGGTCACGGGGTTAGGGTTGTTTGTTGTTGGGGGTTAGGGTTGTTTGTTGTTAGGGATTTAGTGTTGTTTGTTGTTAGGGGGTTAAGGTTGTTTGTTGTTAGGGGATTAGGGTTGTTTCTTGTTAGGGGGTTAGTGTTGTTTGTTTTTAGGGGGTAAGTGTTGCTTGTTGTTAGGGTGTTACTGTATTTTGTTGTTACTGGTTTAGTGCTGTTTGTGTTTAGGGGGTTAGTGCTGTTTGTTGTTAGGGGGTTAGGGTTGTTGTTGTTAGGGGGTTAGTGTTGTTTGTTGTTATGGGGTTACGGTTGGTTGTTGTTAAGGTGTTAGTGATGTTTGTTCTTAGGGGGTTAGTGGTGTTTGTTGTTGGGGTTTAGGGATGTTTCTCGTTGGGGTTTAGTGGTATTTGTTGTTAGGGTGTTAGTGTTGTTTCTGCTTAGGGGGTAATATTGTTGGTTGTTAGGGGGTTAGTGTTTTTTCTTCTTAGGGGGTTAGGATTGTTTGTTGTTAGGGAGTTAGGGTTGTTTGTTAGGGGGTTAGTGTTGTTTGTTGTTAGGGGTTTAGAGTTGTTTGTTGCTCGGGGGTTAGAGTTGTTTGTTGTTAGGAGATTACGGTTGTTTCTTGTTAGGGGGTTAGTGTTGTTTGTTGTTAGGGCGTTAGTGTTGGTTGTTGTTAGGGGGTTAATGTTGCTTGTTGTTAGGGGTTTAGGGTTGTTGTTTGTTAGGGTGTTGGTGTTGTTTGTTGTTAGGGTCTTAGGGGTGTTTGTTGTTAGGGGGTAGGGTTGTTTGTGGTCACGGGGTTAGGGTAGTTTCTTCTTAGGGGCTTAGGGTTGTTTGTTGTTAGGGGATTAGGGTTGTTTGTTGTTAGGGGGTTAGTGTTTGTTTTTAGGGGGTAAGTCTTGCTTGTTGTTAGGGGGTTACTGTTTTGTGTTGTTACTGGGTTAGTGCGGTTTGTGTTTAGGGGGTTAGTGTTGTTGGTTGTTAGGGCGTTAGTGTTGGTTGTTGTTAGGGGGTTAATGTTGCTTGTTGTTAGGGGTTTAGGGTTGTTGTTTGTTAGGGTGTTGGTGTTGTTTGTTGTTAGGGTCTTAGGGGTGTTTGTTGTTAGGGGGTAGGGTTGTTTGTGGTCACGGGGTTAGGGTAGTTTCTTCTTAGGGGCTTAGGGTTGTTTGTTGTTAGGGGATTAGGGTTGTTTGTTGTTAGGGGGTTAGTGTTTGTTTTTAGGGGGTAAGTCTTGCTTGTTGTTAGGGGGTTACTGTTTTGTGTTGTTACTGGGTTAGTGCGGTTTGTGTTTAGGGGGTTAGTGTTGTTGGTTGTTAGGGGGTTAGAGTTGTTTGTTGTTAGGGGGTTAGGGTTGTTTCTTGTTACGGGGAAAGTGTTGGTTGTTGTTAGGGGGTTAGTGTTTTTTGTTTTTACTGGTTTAGTGCTGTTTGTGGTTAGGGGGTTAGTGTTTTTTGTTGTTAGGGGGTTAGTGTTGGTTGTTTTTAGGGGGTTAGCTATAGTTTGTTCTTAGGGGTTTAGGGTTGTTGGTTGTTAGGGTGTTAGTGCTGTTTGTTGTTAGGGGCTTAGTGTTTTTTGTTTTAAGGGTTTCAGTGTTGTTTGTTAGTAGGGTTTTAGGGTTGTTTGTTTTTAGGGGGTTAGTGTTGTTTGTTGTTAGGGGTTAGGATTGTTTGTTGTTAGGGGTTATTGTTGTTTATTGTTAGGGGGTTAGTGTTGTTTGTGGTTTGGGGGTTAGTGTTGTTTGTTGTTAGGGGGTTAGTGTTGTTTGTCGTTACGGGTTTAGGGTTGTTACTTGGGGTTTAGCGGTGTTTCTTGTTAGGGTGTTAGTGTTGTTTGTTGTTTGGGGGTTAGTGTTGGTTGTTAGTAGGTTAGTGTTTTTTGTTCTTAGTGGGTTAGTGCTGTTTGTGTTTAGGGGATCAGTGTTGTTGGTTGTTAGGGGGTTAGGGTTCTTTGTTGTTAGGGGTTTAGGGTTGTTTGTTGTTATTGGGTTAGGGTTGTTTGTTGTTAGGGATTTAGTGTTTTTGTTAGGGTGTTAGATTTGTTTGGTGTTAGTTAGGGTTGTTTGTTTTTAGGGGGTTAGGGTTGTTGTTGTTAGGGGGTTAGTGTTGTTTGTTTTTAGGGATTTAGGTTTGTTTCTTGTTGGGGTTTAGTGGTGTTTGATGTTAGGGTGTTAGTGTTGTTTGTGCGTAGGGGGGTAATGTTGGTTGTTAGGGGGTTAGTGTTTGTTGTTAGGGGGTTAGGGTTGTTTGTTGTTAGGGAGTTAGGGTTGTTTGTTAGGGGGTTAGCGTTGTTTGTTTTTAGGGGTTTAGAGTTGTTTGTTCTTAGGGGGTTAGGTTTGTTTGTTGTTAGGGGATTAGGGTAGTTTCTTGCTAGAGGGTTAGTGTTGTTTGTTTTTAGGGGGTATGTGTTGGTTGTTGATACGGGGTTAGTGTTGTTTGTTGTTAGGGGGTTAGAGTTGTTTGTTGTTAGGGGGTTAGTGTTGCTTGTTGTCAGGGGTTTAGAGTTGTTTATTGTTAGGGGTTTAGGGTTTATTGTTGTTAGGCGATTAGGGCTGTTTCTTGTTAGGGGGTTAGTGTTGTTTGTTTTTAGGGGGTAAGTGTTGGTTGTTGTTAGGGGGTTAGTGCTTTTTGTTGTTACTGGGTTAGTGCTGTTTGTGTTTAGGGGGTTAGTGTTGTTGGCTGTTATGGGGTTAGGGTTGTTTGTTGTTAGGGGGTTAGGGTTGTTTGTTGTTAGGGGGTTAGTGTTTGTTGTTAGGGGGTTAGTGTTGGTTGTCGTTAGGGGGTTAGTGTTGTTTGTTGTTACGGGGAAAGTGTTGGATGTTGTTAGGGGGTTAGTGTTTTTTGTTACTGGGTTAGTTCTGTTTGTGGTTGCGGTTTAGTGTTGTTGGTTGTTAGGGGGTTAGGGTTGTTTGTTGTTAGGGTGTTAGTGTTGCTTGTTGTTAGGGGGTTAGAGTTGTTTGTTCTTAGGAGTTTAGGGCTGTTGGTTGTTAGGGTGTTAGTGTTGTTTCTTGTTAGTGGCTTAGGGGTGTTTGTTGTTAGGGGTTAGGTTTGTTTGTGGTTACGGGGTTAGGGTAGTTTCTTGTTCGGGGTTAGTGTTGTTTGTTGTTAGTGGCTTAGGGTTGTTTGTTGTTAGGGGTTTAGGTTTGTTCGATGTTAGGGGGTTAGTGTTGTTTGTTGTTAGGGTTTTAGAGTTGTTTATTGTTAGGGGTTTAGGGTTGTTTGTTGTTAGGGGATTAGGGTTGTTTCTTGTTAGGGGGTTAGTGTTGTTTGTTGTTAGGGGGTTAGTGTTGGTTGTTGTTAGGGGGTTAGTGTTTTTTGTTTTTACTGTGTTAGTGTTGTTTGTGGGTAGGGGGTTAGTGTTGTTGGTTAATAGGGGTTAGGTTTGTTTGTTGTTAGGGGGTTAGTGTTGGTTGTTGTTAGGGGGTTAGTGTTGTTTGTTGTTAGGGGTTTAGGGTTGCTGGTTGTTAGGGTGTTAGTGTTGTTTGTTGTTAGGGCTTAGGGGTGCTTGTTGTTAGGGGGTTAAGGTTGTTTGTGGTTACGGAGTTAGGGTAGTTTCTTGTTAGGGGGTTAGTGTTGTTACTTGTTAGTGGCTTAGCTTTGGTTGTTGTTAGGCGGTTAGGTTGGTTTGATATTAGGGGGTAAGTGTTTTTTTTTTTTAGGGGTTTAGAGTTGTTTGTTGTTATGGAGTTAGGGCTATTTGTTGTTAGGGGATTAGGGTTGTTTCTTGTTAGGGGGTTAGTGTTGTTTGTTTTTAGGGTTTAAGTGTTGGTTGTTGTTAAGGGGTTAGTGTTTTTTGTTGTTACTGGGTTAGTGCTGTTTGTGTTTAGTGGTTTAGTGTTGGTTGTTATGGGGTTAGGGTTGTTTGTTGCTAGGGGGTTAGGGTTGTTTGTTGTTAGGAGGTAGTGTTGTTTGTTGTTAAGGTGTTAGTCTTGTTTGTTGTTAGGAGGTTAGTGTTGTTTGTTGTTAGGGGTTTAGAGGTGTTTCTTGTTGGGGTTTATTGGTGTTTTTTGTTAGGGTTTTCATGTTGTTTGTTTTTAGGGGTTAAGTGTTGGTTGTTGTTAGGGGTTTAGTGTTTTTTGTTGTTACTGGGTTAGTGCTGTTTGTGTTTAGGGGGTTAGTGTTGGTTGTTATGGGGTTAGGGTTGTTTGTTGTTAGGGGGTAGTGTTGTTTGTTGTTAGGGGGTTAGTGTTGTTTGTCATTACGGGTTTAGGGTTGTTACTTGTTGGGGTTTAGCGGTGTTTCTTGTTAGGGTGTTAGTGTTGTTTGTTGTTAGGGTGTTAGTGTTGGTTGTTGTTAGTAGGTTAGTGTTTTTTGTTCTTACTGGGTTAGTGCTGTTTGTGTTTAGGGGGTCAGTGTTGTTGGTTGTTAGGGGGTTAGGGTTGCTTGTTGTTAGGGGGTTAGGGTTGTTTGTTGTTAGGGGGTAGTGTTGTTGGTTGTTAGGGTGTTAGTCTTGTTTGTTGTTGGGGGTTAGTGTTATTTGTTGTTAGGGGTTTAGAGGTGTTTCTTGTTGGGGTTTATTGGTGTTTGTTGTTAGGGTTTTCGTATTGTTTGTTGTTAGGGGGTTAGCGTTGGTTGTTGTTTGGGGGTTAGTGTTTTTTCTTTTTACTGGGTTAGTGCTGTTTGTTGTTAGGGGCTTAGTGTTTTTTGTTTTAAGGGTTTCAGTGTTGTTTGTTAGTAGGGTTTTAGGGTTGTTTGTTTTTAGGGGGTTAGTGTTGTTTGTTGTTAGGGGGTTAGGATTGTTTGTTGTTAGGGGGTTATTGTTGTTTGTTGTTAGGGGGTTAGTGTTGTTTGTGGTTTGGGGGTTAGTGTTTGTTTTTAGGGTGTTAGTGTTGTTTGTTGTTAGGGGGTTAGTGTTGTTTGTCGTTACGGGTTTAGGGTTGTTACTTGTTGGGGTTTAGCAGTGTTTCTTGTTAGGGTGTTAGTGTTGTTTGTTGTTAGGGGGTTAGTGTTGGTTGTTGTTAGTAGGTCAGTGTTTTTTGTTCTTAGTGGGTTAGTGCTGTTTGTGTTTAGGGGGTCAGTGTTGTTGGTTGTTAGGGGTTTAGGGTTCTTTGTTGTTAGGGGTTTAGGGTTGTTTGTTGTTATTGGTTTAGGGTTGTTTGTTGTCAGGGGTTTAGTGTTTTTGTCAGGGTGTTAGTTTTGTTTGGCGTTAGTTAGTTAGGGTTGTTTGTTTTTAGGGGGTTAGGGTTGTTGTTGTTAGGGGGTTAGTGTTTGTTTTTATGGGGTTAGGGTTGGTTATGGTTAGGGTGTTAGTGTTGTTTTTTGTTAAGGGGTTACTGTTGTTTGTTGTTAGGGGTTTGTGGTTGTTTCTTGTTGGGGTTTAGTGGTGTTTGTTTTTAGGGTGTTAGTGTTTGTGCTTAGGGGTAATGTTGTTGG
Organism: Loxodonta africana; assembly: GCF_030014295.1. Taxonomy (NCBI): domain Eukaryota; kingdom Metazoa; phylum Chordata; class Mammalia; order Proboscidea; family Elephantidae; genus Loxodonta; species Loxodonta africana. The sequence goes on along the minus strand of NC_087351.1, from coordinate 335,304 downwards.
TTGTTAGGGGGTTAGTGTTGTTTCTTGTTAGGGGGTTAGGATTGTTTCTTGTTGGCTTTTAGTGGTGTTTGACGTTAGGGTGTTAGTGTGCTGTTTGTGCTTAGGGGGTAATGTTGGTTGTTAGGGGGTTAGTGTTTCTTGTTAGTGGGTTAGGGTTTGTTGTTAGGGAGTTAGGGTTGTTTGTTAGGGGGTTAGTTTTGTTTGTTTTTAGGGATTTAGAGTTGTTTGTTCTTAGGGGGTTAGGGTTGTTTGTTGTTAGGGGATTACTGTTGCTTGTTGTTATGCAGTTAGTATTGTTTGTTGTTAGGAGTTTAGGGTTGTGGGTTGTTAGGGTGTTAGTGTTGTTTGTTGTTAGGGGCTTAGGGGTGTTTGTTGTTAGGGGGTTAGGGTTGTCTGTGGTTACGGGGTTAGGGTAGTTTCTTGTCGGGGTTAGTGTTGTTTGTTGTTAGTGGCTTAGGGTTGTTTGTTGTTAGGGGTTTAGGTTTGTTTGATGTTAGGGGGTTAGTGTCGTTTTTTGTTAGGGATTTAGAGTTGTTTATTGTTATTTTTTTTTATTGTTAGGGGTTTAGGGTTTATTGTTGTTAGGCGCTTAGGGTTGTTTCTTGTTAGGGGGTTAGCGTTGTTTGTTTTAGGGGGTAAGTGTTGGTTGTTGTTAGGGGGTTAGTGTTTTTTGTTGTTACTGGGTTAGTGCTGTTTGTGTTTAGGGGGTTAGTGTTGTTGGTTGTTAGGGGGTTAGGGTTATTTGTTGTTAGGGGGTTAGGGTTGTTTGTTGTTAGGCGGTTAGTGTTTGTTGTTAGGGGGTTAGTGTTGTTTGTTGTTACGGGGAAAGTGTTGGTTGTTGTTAGGGGGTTAGTGTTGTTTGTTTTTACTGGGTTAGTGCTGTTTGTGGGTAGGGGGTTAGTGTTGTTGGTTGTTAGGGGGTTAGCTTTGTTTGTTTTTAGGGGGTTAGTGTTTTTTGTTGTTAGGGGGTTAGTGTTGGTTGTTGTTATAGGGTTAGTGTTCTTTGTTGTTAGGGGTTTATGGTTGTTGCTTGTTAGGGTGTTAGTGTTGTTTGTTGTTAGGGGCTTAGGGGTGTTTGCTGTTATGCGGTTAGGGTTGTTTGTGGTTACGGGGTTAGGGTAGTTTCTTGTTAGGGGGTTAGTGTTGTTTGTTGTTAGTGGCTTAGGGCTGGTTGTTGTTAGGCGGTTAGGTTTGTTTGATATTAGGGGGTTAGTGTTGTTTGTTTTTAGGGGTTTAGATTTGTTTGTTGTTAGTGCGTTAGGGTTGTTTGTTCTAAGGGGGTTAGTGTTGTTGTTGTTACGGGGTTAGTGTTGTTTTTGTTATGGGGTTAGGGTTGGTTGTGGTTAGGGTGTTAGTGTTGTTTGTTGTTAGGGGGTTAGTGTTGTTTGTTGTTATGGGGTTGGGGTTGGTTTTGTTTCGGGTGTTAGTATTTTTTGTTGTTAGGGTGTTAGTGTTGTTTCTTGTTAGGGGTTTAGGGTTGTTTCTTGTTGGGGTTTAGTGGTGTTTGTTGTTAGGGTGTTAGGGTTGTTTGTTTTTAGGGGGTTAGTGTTGTTTGTTGTTAGGGAGCAAAAATTTCACCCTAACCGTAACGCTAAACCTACCTTAAAGTCATTCAAACCCTAACCAAAACTAAAACTAACCCTAACGCTAACACTAACCCCTATCTTAAAACTAAACATAACCTAACCCTAACCCTTAACCCTAAACCTCATAATTAAAATAAACTTCACACTAAGCCTAACCCTAAAACTAAAAAAACAACCTAAACATGACACTAAATCTCCACCTAACCCTGACCCTAACCCTAACCCTAATCCTAAGCATAAACCTAATCCTAACCCTAACTCTAACCCTAACTGTAACACCCTAAAATATCAGCTTAACTGTAAACCTGACACTAATCCTCACACGAATCCCTAACCCATCCCCTAATCCTAACCCTATCCCTAATCCTAGCCCTAACCCTGAACTAAACCTAACCCTTACCCTAACCCTAAAATTAACCCTAACATTAACTCTTCCCTAACCCTAAACTTAAGCCTAACAATAACTCTAAACGTAACCCTAACCCTAACCCAGCACTACCCTTTACTGTAAACCTAGCCTTCACAGTAACCTTACCCCTACCGTAACTCTAACCCTAAACCTAACCCTGACACTAGCCTTAACCCTAACTCTAACCTTAACCCTAACACTCACTATTAACTGAAACTTCACCCTAACCCTAACAACTCTAACTCTAACCCTAATCATAACAATTAACCTAAACCCTCTCCTTAACGGTAAACCTAACACTAACACACACTCTAACCCTTAACCATGTCCCCAACCCTAAACCTAATGCTATCCCTAAACTTATCCCTAACCCTAACTCTAACACGAAGAGTAACCCTAATCTAATCCTAACCCTAACATTAACCTTAAACTTAAGACTAGCCTAACCATAAACCTAAACCTAACACCCTAAACCTAATGTCTAACATTATAATTCTAACCCTAATCCTAACCCTTATCCTAACCCTCACACTTAACCTGAACTTCACACTAATACTAACCCTGTTCGTAAATCTAACCCTAAACATAACCCCTAACCCTAATCCAAACCCTAAACCTAACCTTAAAAGTAACGTGAGCACAAACCCAAACTCCAGCCCTAACCATAAAAATAACCCTCACCCTAGCCTAAACATCATCCAAACCCTAACCCTAACCTTAGCCTTAACCTAAACCTAAGCAAAACCCTTACCTTAAACCTAACTCTAACCATAACACTAGTCCATCTGAAACCCTAAACCTAACCCTTACGATAGCCCTGAACCTAACCCTAACCCTAAACATAATCCTAATCCTAAACCTAACCCTAACTCTAAACTTGACCCTAAATAGAACACTAGCTCTGACCCTAAATACAACACTAACTCTAACCCTAAACTTGGACGTAAACCTAAATATTATCCAACACCTAACCCTAACCCTAAACCTAACCCTAACTCGAACTCTAACCCTAATCATAACACTTACCCTAAACCCTCACCTTAACTGTAAAACTAACCGTAACCTTCACTCTAACCCCTAACCGTAGCCCACAACCCTAACCCTAATGCTAACCCTAGCCCTAACCACAAGACTAACCTGAAACCCCTAAGCCATAAAGATAACACTGACCCTAACGCAAACCCTAACCCATAACACCAAAACCTAACCTAAACCTTAACACTATCCCTCACCCTAACTCTAACACTAACCCGAAACCTAATCATAAACCTAACCCTAACACTGAACCAAACTTAACCATGACCAGAACCACAATGCCTAACCGAAACCCTCACCCAAACCCTAACCCTAAACTACACCTCTAAACCCTAACACCCTACCATAACCATAATCCTAACTCTACCCAACCCTAACCATAAACCTAACACTCACCCCAACCACAATGCCTAACACAAATCATAAACCTAACTGTTACACTTAGCTTAACCCTAACCTAAAATCTACCCCAACCCTAAAAGTAAACAGAACCCATAAACTTATTCCTAACCCTAAACGTAACCTTAACACTAACCTGAAAACTCAAGCAAACCTTAGCCATAACCCTAACCCTCACCCTATCTTAAACTTCACCCTATCCCTAATCTAAAGCACACCCTAACTTGAACCCTGACCCTAACCTTAACCTTGGCCCACCTGTAACCCCAAACCTAACCCTTACAATAACTCTGACCCTAACCCTCACCCTAAACCTAATCCTAATCCTAACCCTGACCCTAACCCTAACCAAACCCTAACCCTAACTTTACCCTACCATAAACTTAAACCTAACCCTAACCGGTAACCCGAAATCTAAACCTAATCCTAGCTCTAAACCTAACCCTAACCCTAAATGTAACACTTACCCAAAACCCTCACCTTAACTGTAAACATAAATCTAACTCTTAACCTAACCCTAAATATAACCCTACCCTAAACCTAACCGAAATACTAACACCTAACTCGAAATCAAATCCTGATCTTTAGCCTAAACCTAACCTTAAGCCTAAGCCTAACCCTAACCACTAACCCTAATTCTAATCCTAACCCTAAGCCTGATCCTAAACCGAACCCTAACCCTTACCCTAAACCTGACCCTAACATTAACCGAAACACCTAACCCTAACCCAAACCCTAAACCTAACCCTAACCTTAACCGAAACACCTAACCCTAACGCTAACCCTAACCCTCATCCTTAACATAAATTTCAAGATAAACCTAAGCCTAACCTTAACCCTAAAACTAAACCTAACCCTAAACTATCCCCTAAATATAGCCCTAAACCTAAACCTCATCCTAACCCTAACTACAACCCTGACCTAACCGTAACACTGTAAAACATCAGCTTAAGTGTAAACCTAACACTAACCCTCCCACGAACACCTAACCCTTTCCCTATCCCTAATCCTAACCTTAACCCTGACCTAAACTTAACACTTACCCTAACGCTAAACTTAACCTTAACTCCACCCTAAAACTAACAAAAACTCTAAACCTGACCCTACCTCTTACCCTAAACCCTAGTACTAGCTCTGACTCTAAACCTAACCCTAACCTAGCCCTACCCTTTACTGTAAACCTAGCCTTAACCCTAACCTTACCCCTACCCTAACCCTAACCCTAACACTAAACTTAACCCTAACTGTAATATTAACCCCAACCCTTACCCTGACCCTGACTACTAACTGAAACTTCACCCTAAACCTAACCCAAACTCTAACTCGAACCCTAACTATAACACTTACCCTAAACCCTCACCTTAACTGTAAACCTAACCCTAACCCACACCCTAACCACAACCCTCACCCTAACCCCTAACCGTATCCCCAACCCTAAACCTCATGCGATCCCTAACCCTATCCCTAACCCAAACAAGAACATTAAACCTAATCTAACCCTAACTCTAACATTAACCCAACCCTAACCATAAACCTAACGTTAGCATCCTAAATCTAACCTCTAACACCATAATCCTAACCCTAATTCTAACTCTTATCCTAACCCTCACCCTTAACCTAAACTTCACACTAACCCTAAACCAAAACATAACCCTAATCCTAAACATAACCCCTAACCCTAACCTGAACCCTAGCCTTAAAGCTAACCTGGACACAAACCCAAACTCTAGCTCTAACCATAAAAATAACCCTCACCCTATCCTAAACTTCATCCAAACTCTAACACTACCTTAAACCTAAACCTCAACCTAACCCAAACCCTAACATTAAACCTACCTCTAACCATAACGCTAGTCCATCTGTAACCCTAAACCTAACCCTTACAATAGCCCTGAAATTAACCCTAAACCTAATCCTAGCCCTAGACCTAATCTTAACCTAACCCTAACTGCACCCTTGAACCTAAAGAGAACACTAACTCTAACCCTAAACCTGGACCTAAACCTAAATCTTCCCCTACACCTAACCCTAAACCTAAAAATAACTCCAAATCTAACCCTAATCATAACACTTATCCTAAACCCACACTTTAACTGTAAAACTAACCGTAACCCTCACCCTAACCCCTAACCGTATCCCCCAAACCTAACCCTAATGCAATCCCTAACCTTAACCCTAAAACTAACCTGAAACCCCTGAGCCCTAACGATAACCCTAACTCTAACACAAACCCTAACCCCTAACACCAAAGCCTAATCCAAACCTTAACCCTAACTCTCACCCTAACTCTAATACTAACCCGAAACCTAATCATAAACCTAAACCAAACCCAATCATGACCAGAACCACAATTCCTAACCGGAACCCTCACCCAAACCTTAACCCTAAACTACACCTCTAACCACTAACACCTTACCATAAACCTAAGCCTAACCTTTATCTTAACCCTCACCCTTAACCTAAACTTCACCCTAACCCTAAACCAAAGCGTAACCCCTAACCCAAAACCGAACCCTAAACCTAACCTTAACACTAAGCTGAACACAAAACCAAACTTTAGCCCAAACCATAAAAATAACCCTCACCCTATCCTAAACTTCATCCAAACCCTAATCCTAAACTTAACTGTAAACCTAAACCTAACCCAAACCTTAACCTTAAACCTAACTCTAAGTATAATGCTAGTCCACCTGTAACCCTAAACCTGAGCATTTCAATAGCCCTGAACTTAACCCTAAATCTAATCCTAATCCTAATCCTAGACCGAATCCTAAACCTAAATCTAACCTTGACCCTGAATAGAACACTACCTCTCACCCTGAACCTGAAAGTAAACCTAAATCTTACCCTACATCTAAATCTAACCCTAAACCTAACCGTAACCCTAACTCTAACCCTAATCATAACACTTGCCCTAAACCCTCACCTTAACTGTAAAACTAACCGTAACCCTCACCAGAAAACCGAACCGTATCCCCAACCCTAACCCTAATGTTATCCGTAACCCTAACCCTAACACTAACCTGAACCCCTGAGCCCTAACAATAACCCTAACCCTAACCCAAACCCTAACCCCTAACACCAAAGCCTAACCCAAACGTTAACTCTAACTCGAACACTAACCTGAAACCTAATCATAAAGCTAACCGTAACCCTAAACCAAACCTAACCATGGTCAGAACCACAATGCTTTACCAGAACCCTCACCCACCCCTAACCCTAAACTACACTTCTAACCCCTAACACCTTACCATAACCATAATCCTAAGCATACACAACCCTAACCCTAAACCTAAACCTCACCCCAACCACAATGCCTAACACAAACCGTAACCTTAACTGTTACACTAAACTTAACCCTAACCTAAAATCTAACCCTAACCCTAAAACTAAACACAACCCATAAACTTAACCCTAACCCTAAACGTAACCTTAACACTAACCCGAAAACTAACCCGAACCTTAGCCATAACCCTAACCCTCACCCTATCTTAAACTTCACCCTATCCCTAACCTAAAGCTAACCCTAACTTTAACCCTAACCCTACCCCTAAACCTAACACTAACCTTAACCTTGGCCCACCAGTCACCCTACACCTAACCCTTACGATCACTCTGACCCTAAACCTCCCCCTAAACCTAATCCTAATCCTAACCCTACCCTAACTCCAACCTAACCTTAACCTTAACTTTAACCCTACCATAAAATTAAACCTAACCCTAAACCCTAATCCTAACTCTAACCCTAACCCTAACCGTAACACATACCCAAAACCTTCACCTTAAGTGTAAACGTAACTCTAATTCTTACCCTAACCCTAAATAAAACCCTACCCTAAACCTAACCAAAACACCCCTAACCCTAACTCTAACCCTAATCCTTAGCCCAGACCTAACCATAACCCTAAACCTACCCTAACTTTATTCAAACCCTAACCTTAAACAAAACTAAAACAAACCCTAAACCTATCCCTAACCCTACCCCTGACACTAATCTGAACAATAACCCCTAGCCCTAACCCTAACCCGCACGCTTAACATCAACTTCACCCCAACCCTATCCTAAAACTAAACATAACACTAAATCTCCCCCAACCATGAACCTAACCCAATCCTAACCATAAAACTCACCCTAAACTTAACCCTAACCCTGACCCTGACCCTAACTCTAACCTTAATCCTAACCATAAAAATTACCCTACACACTCAGCTTAAATGGAAACCTACCACTAACCCACACCCTAACATCTAAACCTAAACCCAACCCTTAACCTAACCCTATCTCTAACCTTATCCTAGCCCTACACCTAAACATGACTTAATCCTAACACTTACCCTAAACCTGACCCTAAACCTAACCTTTACCTTAAACCTAATCCTAACCTGAACCCTAACCCCTACCCCAAACCCTAAGCTCAACCCTCACCCTTAAATTAAACTTCACCCTATCCCGAACTCTAACTTTAAACCGAATCCTAATCCTAACTCTAAACCTAACCCTAAACCTGACTCTAACATTAACCCAAACACCTAACCCTAACCCTAACAGTAAGCCTAACCCTAACCCTAACCCTAACCTGACCCTAACCTTAACCCAAACACCTAACCCTAACACTAAACCTAACCCTAACCCTCATCCTTAACCTAAACTGCACCCTAACCCTGACCCTGAAACTAAACATAACACTAAATCTCCCCCTAACCCTGACCGTAACCCAAATCCTAACCATAAACCTAACCCTAACCCGAACCTTAACCCTAACCCTGACCCTAACTCTAACTCTAACCCTAATCCAACCCTAAAACTTACCCTACAAACTCAACTTAAATGGAAACCTAGCACTAACCCTCACCCTAACATCTAAACCTAACCCCAACCCTTAACCTCACCCTATCTCTAACCTTAACCATGCCCTAGCCTAACCATGATTTAACCCTAACACTTACCCTAAACCTAATCTTAAACCTAAACCTAAAACGAACCTTAACCCTAACCCTAACCCCTAACCCTAAGCTCAACCCTCACTCTTCACTTAAATTTCACCCAAACACTAACCCTAAAACGAACCCAACACTAACCCTAAACGCAAACATAAACCTGACCCTAACGTTAACCCAAACACCTAACCCGAACCCTAACGCTAACCCGAACTCTAAACCGAACCCTAAACTGACCCTAACCTTAACCCAAACACCTAACCCTAACACTAACCCTAAACATAACCCTCATCCTTAACCTAAACTTCACCCTAAACCTAAGCCTAAGCCTAACCCTAAAACTAAACCTAAACCTAACCCTAAACTATCACCTGACTCTAGCCCGAACGCTAAACCTAACAATGACCCTAACCATAACACCCTAAAACATCAGCTTAACTGTAAACCTAACACTTACCCTCAGACGAACCCCTAACCCTTTCACAAACCCTAACCCGATCCCTAATCCTAAACCTAACGCTGACGTAAACCTAACCCTTCCCCTAAACCTAAACTTAAACCTAACCTTAACTCTACCTATACCTAAACCAAACAATAACTCGAATCCTGACCCTAACCCTAACCCTAAACTCAGCACTAAGTATAATTCTAAACCTAACCCTAACCCTAACCCAGCCCAACCCTTTACCGTAAACCTAGTCTTAACCCTAACCTTACCTACCCTAAACCTAACACTAACGCTAACCTTAACCCTAACTCTAACATTAACCCTAACTTTTAGCGTAACCCTCACTATTAACTGAAACTTCACCCGAACCCTAACCCTAACTCTAACTCTAAGCATAACCATAACACTTACCCTGAACACTCACCATAACTGTAAAACTAACCGTAACCCTCACCCTAACCCCTAACCGTATCCCCAACCCTAACCCTAATGCTATCCGTAACCCTAACCCTAACACTAACCTGAACCCCTGAGCCCTAACAATAACCCTAACCCTAACCCTAACCCAAACCCTAACCCCTAACACCAAAGCCTAACCCAAACGTTAACTCTAACTCGAACACTAACCTGAAACCTAATCATAAAGCTAACCGTAACCCTAAACCAAACCTAACCATCGTCAGAACCACAATGCTTTACCAGAACCCTCACCCACCCCTAACCCTAAACTACACTTCTAACCCCTAACACCTTACCATAACCATAATCCTAAGCATACACAACCCTAACCCTAAACCTAAACCTCACCCCAACCACAATGCCTAACACAAACCGTAACCTTAACTGTTACACTAAACTTAACCCTAACCTAAAATCTAACCCTAACCCTAAAACTAAACACAACCCATAAACTTAACCCTAACCCTAAACGTAACCTTAACACTAACCCGAAAACTAACCCGAACCTTAGCCATAACCCTAACCCTCACCCTATCTTAAACTTCACCCTATCCCTAACCTAAAGCTAACCCTAACTTTAACCCTAACCCTACCCCTAAACCTAACACTAACCTTAACCTTGGCCCACCAGTCACCCTACACCTAACCCTTACGATAACTCTGACCCTAAACCTCCCCCTAAACCTAATCCTAATCCTAACCCTACCCTAACTCCAACCTAACCTTAACCTTAACTTTAACCCTACCATAAAATTAAACCTAACCCTAAACCCTAATCCTAACTCTAACCCTAACCCTAACCGTAACACATACCCAAAACCTTCACCTTAAGTGTAAACGTAACTCTAATTCTTACCCTAACCCTAAATAAAACCCTACCCTAAACCTAACCAAAACACCCCTAACCCTAACTCTAACCCTAATCCTTAGCCCAGACCTAACCATAACCCTAAACCTACCCTAACTTTATTCAAACCCTAACCTTAAACAAAACTAAAACAAACCCTAAACCTATCCCTAACCCTACCCCTGACACTAATCTGAACAATAACCCCTAGCCCTAACCCTAACCCGCACGCTTAACATCAACTTCACCCCAACCCTATCCTAAAACTAAACATAACACTAAATCTCCCCCAACCATGAACCTAACCCAATCCTAACCATAAAACTAACCCTAAACTTAACCCTGACCCTGACCCTAACTCTAACCTTAATCCTAACCATAAAAATTACCCTACACACTCAGCTTAAATGGAAACCTACCACTAACCCACACCCTAACATCTAAACCTAAACCCAACCCTTAACCTAACCCTAGCTCTAACCTTATCCTAGCCCTACACCTAAACATGACTTAATCCTAACACTTACCCTAAACCTGACCCTAAACCTAACCTTTACCTTAAACCTAATCCTAACCTGAACCCTAACCCCTACCCCAAACCCTAAGCTCAACCCTCACCCTTAAATTAAACTTCACCCTATCCCGAACTCTAACTTTAAACCGAATCCTAATCCTAACTCTAAACCTAACCCTAAACCTGACTCTAACATTAACCCAAACACCTAACCCTAACCCTAACAAACAGTAAGCCTAACCCTAACCCTAACCCTAACCTGACCCTAACCTTAACCCAAACACCTAACCCTAACACTAAACCTAACCCTAACCCTCATCCTTAACCTAAACTGCACCCTAACCCTGACCCTGAAACTAAACATAACACTAAATCTCCCCCTAACCCTGACCGTAACCCAAATCCTAACCATAAACCTAACCCTAACCCGAACCTTAACCCTAACCCTGACCCTAACTCTAACTCTAACCCTAATCCAACCCTAAAACTTACCCTACAAACTCAACTTAAGTGGAAACCTAGCACTAATCCTCACCCTAACATCTAAACCTAACCCCAACCCTTAACCTCACCCTATCTCTAACCTTAACCATGCCCTAGCCTAACCATGATTTAACCCTAACACTTTCCCTAAACCTAATCTTAAACCTAAACCTAAAACGAACCTTAACCCTAACCCTAACCCCTAACCCTAAGCTCAACCCTCACTCTTCACTTAAATTTCACCCAAACACTAACCCTAAAACGAACCCAACACTAACCCTAAACGCAAACATAAACCTGACCCTAACGTTAACCCAAACACCTAACCCGAACCCTAACGCTAACCCGAACTCTAAACCGAACCCTAAACTGACCCTAACCTTAACCCAAACACCTAACCCTAACACTAACCCTAAACATAACCCTCATCCTTAACCTAAACTTCACCCTAAACCTAAGCCTAAGCCTAACCCTAAAACTAAACCTAAACCTAACCCTAAACTATCACCTAACTCTAGCCCGAACGCTAAACCTAACAATGACCCTAACCATAACACCCTAAAACATCAGCTTAACTGTAAACCTAACACTTACCCTCAGACGAACCCCTAACCCTTTCACAAACCCTAACCCGATCCCTAATCCTAAACCTAACGCTGACGTAAACCTAACCCTTCCCCTAAACCTAAACTTAAACCTAACCTTAACTCTACCTATACCGAAACCAAACAATAACTCGAATCCTGACCCTAACCCTAACCCTAAACTCAGCACTAAGTATAATTCTAAACCTAACCCTAACCCTAACCCAGCCCAACCCTTTACCGTAAACCTAGTCTTAACCCTAACCTTACCTACCCTAAACCTAACACTAACGCTAACCTTAACCCTAACTCTAACATTAACCCTAACTTTTAGCGTAACCCTCACTATTAACTGAAACTTCACCCGAACCCTAACCCTAACTCTAACCATAACCATAACACTTACCCTGAACACTCACCATAACTGTAAAACTAACCGTAACCCTCACCCTAACCCCTAACCGTATCCCCAACCCTAACCCTAATGCTATCCGTAACCCTAACCCTAACACTAACCTGAACCCCTGAGCCCTAACAATAACCCTAACCCTAACCCAAACCCTAACCCCTAACACCAAAGCCTAACCCAAACGTTAACTCTAACTCGAACACTAACCTGAAACCTAATCATAAAGCTAACCGTAACCCTAAACCAAACCTAACCATGGTCAGAACCACAATGCTTTACCAGAACCCTCACCCACCCCTAACCCTAAACTACACTTCTAACCCCTAACACCTTACCATAACCATAATCCTAAGCATACACAACCCTAACCCTAAACCTAAACCTCACCCCAGCCACAATGCCTAACACAAACCGTAACCTTAACTGTTACACTAAACTTAACCCTAACCTAAAATCTAACCCTAACCCTAAAACTAAACACAACCCATAAACTTAACCCTAACCCTAAACGTAACCTTAACACTAACCCGAAAACTAACCCGAACCTTAGCCATAACCCTAACCCTCACCCTATCTTAAACTTCACCCTATCCCTAACCTAAAGCTAACCCTAACTTTAACGCTAACCCTACCCCTAAACCTAACACTAACCTTAACCTTGGCCCACCAGTCACCCTACACCTAACCCTTACGATAACTCTGACCCTAAACCTCCCCCTAAACCTAATCCTAATCCTAACCCTACCCTAACTCCAACCTAACCTTAACCTTAACTTTAACCCTACCATAAAATTAAACCTAACCCTAAACCCTAATCCTAACTCTAACCCTAACCCTAACCGTAACACATACCCAAAACCTTCACCTTAAGTGTAAACGTAACTCTAATTCTTACCCTAACCCTAAATAAAACCCTACCCTAAACCTAACCAAAACACCCCTAACCCTAACTCTAACCCTAATCCTTAGCCCAGACCTAACCATAACCCTAAACCTACCCTAACTTTATTCAAACCCTAACCTTAAACAAAACTAAAACAAACCCTAAACCTATCCCTAACCCTACCCCTGACACTAATCTGAACAATAACCCCTAGCCCTAACCCTAACCCGCACGCTTAACATCAACTTCACCCCAACCCTATCCTAAAACTAAACATAACACTAAATCTCCCCCAACCATGAACCTAACCCAATCCTAACCATAAAACTAACCCTAAACTTAACCCTGACCCTGACCCTAACTCTAACCTTAATCCTAACCATAAAAATTACCCTACACACTCAGCTTAAATGGAAACCTACCACTAACCCACACCCTAACATCTAAACCTAAACCCAACCCTTAACCTAACCCTAGCTCTAACCTTATCCTAGCCCTACACCTAAACATGACTTAATCCTAACACTTACCCTAAACCTGACCCTAAACCTAACCTTTACCTTAAACCTAATCCTAACCTGAACCCTAACCCCTACCCCAAACCCTAAGCTCAACCCTCACCCTTAAATTAAACTTCACCCTATCCCGAACTCTAACTTTAAACCGAATCCTAATCCTAACTCTAAACCTAACCCTAAACCTGACTCTAACATTAACCCAAACACCTAACCCTAACCCTAACAGTAAGCCTAACCCTAACCCTAACCCTAACCTGACCCTAACCTTAACCCAAACACCTAACCCTAACACTAAACCTAACCCTAACCCTCATCCTTAACCTAAACTGCACCCTAACCCTGACCCTGAAACTAAACATAACACTAAATCTCCCCCTAACCCTGACCGTAACCCAAATCCTAACCATAAACCTAACCCTAACCCGAACCTTAACCCTAACCCTGACCCTAACTCTAACTCTAACCCTAATCCAACCCTAAAACTTACCCTACAAACTCAACTTAAGTGGAAACCTAGCACTAACCCTCACCCTAACATCTAAACCTAACCCCAACCCTTAACCTCACCCTATCTCTAACCTTAACCATGCCCTAGCCTAACCATGATTTAACCCTAACACTTACCCTAAACCTAATCTTAAACCTAAACCTAAAACGAACCTTAACCCTAACCCTAACCCCTAACCCTAAGCTCAACCCTCACTCTTCACTTAAATTTCACCCAAACACTAACCCTAAAACGAACCCAACACTAACCCTAAACGCAAACATAAACCTGACCCTAACGTTAACCCAAACACCTAACCCGAACCCTAACGCTAACCCGAACTCTAAACCGAACCCTAAACTGACCCTAACCTTAACCCAAACACCTAACCCTAACACTAACCCTAAACATAACCCTCATCCTTAACCTAAACTTCACCCTAAACCTAAGCCTAAGCCTAACCCTAAAACTAAACCTAAACCTAACCCTAAACTATCACCTGACTCTAGCCCGAACGCTAAACCTAACAATGACCCTAACCATAACACCCTAAAACATCAGCTTAACTGTAAACCTAACACTTACCCTCAGACGAACCCCTAACCCTTTCACAAACCCTAACCCGATCCCTAATCCTAAACCTAACGCTGACGTAAACCTAACCCTTCCCCTAAACCTAAACTTAAACCTAACCTTAACTCTACCTATACCGAAACCAAACAATAACTCGAATCCTGACCCTAACCCTAACCCTAAACTCAGCACTAAGTATAATTCTAAACCTAACCCTAACCCTAACCCAGCCCAACCCTTTACCGTAAACCTAGTCTTAACCCTAACCTTACCTACCCTAAACCTAACACTAACGCTAACCTTAACCCTAACTCTAACATTAACCCTAACTTTTAGCGTAACCCTCACTATTAACTGAAACTTCACCCGAACCCTAACCCTAACTCTAACCATAACCATAACACTTACCCTGAACACTCACCATAACTGTAAAACTAACCGTAACCCTCACCCTAACCCCTAACCGTATCCCCAACCCTAACCCTAATGCTATCCGTAACCCTAACCCTAACACTAACCTGAACCCCTGAGCCCTAACAATAACCCTAACCCTAACCCAAACCCTAACCCCTAACACCAAAGCCTAACCCAAACGTTAACTCTAACTCGAACACTAACCTGAAACCTAATCATAAAGCTAACCGTAACCCTAAACCAAACCTAACCATGGTCAGAACCACAATGCTTTACCAGAACCCTCACCCACCCCTAACCCTAAACTACACTTCTAACCCCTAACACCTTACCATAACCATAATCCTAAGCATACACAATCCTAACCCTAAACCTAAACCTCACCCCAACCACAATGCCTAACACAAACCGTAACCTTAACTGTTACACTAAACTTAACCCTAACCTAAAATCTAACCCTAACCCTAAAACTAAACACAACCCATCAACTTAACCCTAACCCTAAACGTAACCTTAACACTAACCCGAAAACTAACCCGAACCTTAGCCATAACCCTAACCCTCACCCTATCTTAAACTTCACCCTATCCCTAACCTAAAGCTAACCCTAACTTTAACCCTAACCCTACCCCTAAACCTAACACTAACCTTAACCTTGGCTCACCAGTCACCCTACACCTAACCCTTACGATAACTCTGACCCTAAACCTCACCCTAAACCTAATCCTAATCCTAACCCTACCCTAACTCCAACCTAACCTTAACCTTAACTTTAACCCTACCATAAAATTAAACCTAACCCTAAACCCTAATCCTAACTCTAACCCTAACCCTAACCGTAACACATACCCAAAACCTTCACCTTAAGTGTAAACGTAACTCTAATTCTTACCCTAACCCTAAATAAAACCCTACCCTAAACCTAACCAAAACACCCCTAACCCTAACTCTAACCCTAATCCTTAGCCCAGACCTAACCATAACCCTAAACCTACCCTAACTTTATTCAAACCCTAACCTTAAACAAAACTAAAACAAACCCTAAACCTATCCCTAACCCTACCCCTGACACTAATCTGAACAATAACCCCTAGCCCTAACCCTAACCCGCACGCTTAACATCAACTTCACCCCAACCCTATCCTAAAACTAAACATAACACTAAATCTCCCCCAACCATGAACCTAACCCAATCCTAACCATAAAACTAACCCTAAACTTAACCCTAACCCTGACCCTGACCCTAACTCTAACCTTAATCCTAACCATAAAAATTACCCTACACACTCAGCTTAAATGGAAACCTACCACTAACCCACACCCTAACATCTAAACCTAAACCCAACCGTTAACCTAACCCTATCTCTAACCTTATCCTAGCCCTACACCTAAACATGACTTAATCCTAACACTTACCCTAAACCTGACCCTAAACCTAACCTTTACCTTAAACCTAATCCTAACCTGAACCCTAACCCCTACCCCAAACCCTAAGCTCAACCCTCACCCTTAAATTAAACTTCACCCTATCCCGAACTCTAACTTTAAACCGAATCCTAATCCTAACTCTAAACCTAACCCTAAACCTGACTCTAACATTAACCCAAACACCTAACCCTAACCCTAACAGTAAGCCTAACCCTAACCCTAACCCTAACCTGACCCTAACCTTAACCCAAACACCTAACCCTAACACTAAACCTAACCCTAACCCTCATCCTTAACCTAAACTGCACCCTAACCCTGACCCTGAAACTAAACATAACACTAAATCTCCCCCTAACCCTGACCGTAACCCAAATCCTAACCATAAACCTAACCCTAACCCGAACCTTAACCCTAACCCTGACCCTAACTCTAACTCTAACCCTAATCCAACCCTAAAACTTACCCTACAAACTCAACTTAAGTGGAAACCTAGCACTAACCCTCACCCTAACATCTAAACCTAACCCCAACCCTTAACCTCACCCTATCTCTAACCTTAACCATGCCCTAGCCTAACCATGATTTAACCCTAACACTTACCCTAAACCTAATCTTAAACCTAAACCTAAAACGAACCTTAACCCTAACCCTAACCCCTAACCCTAAGCTCAACCCTCACTCTTCACTTAAATTTCACCCAAACACTAACCCTAAAACGAACCCAACACTAACCCTAAACGCAAACATAAACCTGACCCTAACGTTAACCCAAACACCTAACCCGAACCCTAACGCTAACCCGAACTCTAAACCGAACCCTAAACTGACCCTAACCTTAACCCAAACACCTAACCCTAACACTAACCCTAAACATAACCCTCATCCTTAACCTAAACTTCACCCTAAACCTAAGCCTAAGCCTAACCCTAAAACTAAACCTAAACCTAACCCTAAACTATCACCTGACTCTAGCCCGAACGCTAAACCTAACAATGACCCTAACCATAACACCCTAAAACATCAGCTTAACTGTAAACCTAACACTTACCCTCAGACGAACCCCTAACCCTTTCACAAACCCTAACCCGATCCCTAATCCTAAACCTAACGCTGACGTAAACCTAACCCTTCCCCTAAACCTAAACTTAAACCTAACCTTAACTCTACCTATACCGAAACCAAACAATAACTCGAATCCTGACCCTAACCCTAACCCTAAACTCAGCACTAAGTATAATTCTAAACCTAACCCTAACCCTAACCCAGCCCAACCCTTTACCGTAAACCTAGTCTTAACCCTAACCTTACCTACCCTAAACCTAACACTAACGCTAACCTTAACCCTAACTCTAACATTAACCCTAACTTTTAGCGTAACCCTCACTATTAACTGAAACTTCACCCGAACCCTAACCCTAACTCTAACCATAACCATAACACTTACCCTGAACACTCACCATAACTGTAAAACTAACCGTAACCCTCACCCTAACCCCTAACCGTATCCCCAACCCTAACCCTAATGCTATCCGTAACCCTAACCCTAACACTAACCTGAACCCCTGAGCCCTAACAATAACCCTAACCCTAACCCAAACCCTAACCCCTAACACCAAAGCCTAACCCAAACGTTAACTCTAACTCGAACACTAACCTGAAACCTAATCATAAAGCTAACCGTAACCCTAAACCAAACCTAACCATGGTCAGAACCACAATGCTTTACCAGAACCCTCACCCACCCCTAACCCTAAACTACACTTCTAACCCCTAACACCTTACCATAACCATAATCCTAAGCATACACAATCCTAACCCTAAACCTAAACCTCACCCCAACCACAATGCCTAACACAAACCGTAACCTTAACTGTTACACTAAACTTAACCCTAACCTAAAATCTAACCCTAACCCTAAAACTAAACACAACCCATCAACTTAACCCTAACCCTAAACGTAACCTTAACACTAACCCGAAAACTAACCCGAACCTTAGCCATAACCCTAACCCTCACCCTATCTTAAACTTCACCCTATCCCTAACCTAAAGCTAACCCTAACTTTAACCCTAACCCTACCCCTAAACCTAACACTAACCTTAACCTTGGCTCACCAGTCACCCTACACCTAACCCTTACGATAACTCTGACCCTAAACCTCACCCTAAACCTAATCCTAATCCTAACCCTACCCTAACTCCAACCTAACCTTAACCTTAACTTTAACCCTACCATAAAATTAAACCTAACCCTAAACCCTAATCCTAACTCTAACCCTAACCCTAACCGTAACACATACCCAAAACCTTCACCTTAAGTGTAAACGTAACTCTAATTCTTACCCTAACCCTAAATAAAACCCTACCCTAAACCTAACCAAAACACCCCTAACCCTAACTCTAACCCTAATCCTTAGCCCAGACCTAACCATAACCCTAAACCTACCCTAACTTTATTCAAACCCTAACCTTAAACAAAACTAAAACAAACCCTAAACCTATCCCTAACCCTACCCCTGACACTAATCTGAACAATAACCCCTAGCCCTAACCCTAACCCGCACGCTTAACATCAACTTCACCCCAACCCTATCCTAAAACTAAACATAACACTAAATCTCCCCCAACCATGAACCTAACCCAATCCTAACCATAAAACTAACCCTAAACTTAACCCTAACCCTGACCCTGACCCTAACTCTAACCTTAATCCTAACCATAAAAATTACCCTACACACTCAGCTTAAATGGAAACCTACCACTAACCCACACCCTAACATCTAAACCTAAACCCAACCGTTAACCTAACCCTATCTCTAACCTTATCCTAGCCCTACACCTAAACATGACTTAATCCTAACACTTACCCTAAACCTGACCCTAAACCTAACCTTTACCTTAAACCTAATCCTAACCTGAACCCTAACCCCTACCCCAAACCCTAAGCTCAACCCTCACCCTTAAATTAAACTTCACCCTATCCCGAACTCTAACTTTAAACCGAATCCTAATCCTAACTCTAAACCTAACCCTAAACCTGACTCTAACATTAACCCAAACACCTAACCCTAACCCTAACAGTAAGCCTAACCCTAACCCTAACCCTAACCTGACCCTAACCTTAACCCAAACACCTAACCCTAACACTAAACCTAACCCTAACCCTCATCCTTAACCTAAACTGCACCCTAACCCTGACCCTGAAACTAAACATAACACTAAATCTCCCCCTAACCCTGACCGTAACCCAAATCCTAACCATAAACCTAACCCTAACCCGAACCTTAACCCTAACCCTGACCCTAACTCTAACTCTAACCCTAATCCAACCCTAAAACTTACCCTACAAACTCAACTTAAGTGGAAACCTAGCACTAACCCTCACCCTAACATCTAAACCTAACCCCAACCCTTAACCTCACCCTATCTCTAACCTTAACCATGCCCTAGCCTAACCATGATTTAACCCTAACACTTACCCTAAACCTAATCTTAAACCTAAACCTAAAACGAACCTTAACCCTAACCCTAACCCCTAACCCTAAGCTCAACCCTCACTCTTCACTTAAATTTCACCCAAACACTAACCCTAAAACGAACCCAACACTAACCCTAAACGCAAACATAAACCTGACCCTAACGTTAACCCAAACACCTAACCCGAACCCTAACGCTAACCCGAACTCTAAACCGAACCCTAAACTGACCCTAACCTTAACCCAAACACCTAACCCTAACACTAACCCTAAACATAACCCTCATCCTTAACCTAAACTTCACCCTAAACCTAAGCCTAAGCCTAACCCTAAAACTAAACCTAAACCTAACCCTAAACTATCACCTGACTCTAGCCCGAACGCTAAACCTAACAATGACCCTAACCATAACACCCTAAAACATCAGCTTAACTGTAAACCTAACACTTACCCTCAGACGAACCCCTAACCCTTTCACAAACCCTAACCCGATCCCTAATCCTAAACCTAACGCTGACGTAAACCTAACCCTTCCCCTAAACCTAAACTTAAACCTAACCTTAACTCTACCTATACCGAAACCAAACAATAACTCGAATCCTGACCCTAACCCTAACCCTAAACTCAGCACTAAGTATAATTCTAAACCTAACCCTAACCCTAACCCAGCCCAACCCTTTACCGTAAACCTAGTCTTAACCCTAACCTTACCTACCCTAAACCTAACACTAACGCTAACCTTAACCCTAACTCTAACATTAACCCTAACTTTTAGCGTAACCCTCACTATTAACTGAAACTTCACCCGAACCCTAACCCTAACTCTAACCATAACCATAACACTTACCCTGAACACTCACCATAACTGTAAAACTAACCGTAACCCTCACCCTAACCCCTAACCGTATCCCCAACCCTAACCCTAATGCTATCCGTAACCCTAACCCTAACACTAACCTGAACCCCTGAGCCCTAACAATAACCCTAACCCTAACCCAAACCCTAACCCCTAACACCAAAGCCTAACCCAAACGTTAACTCTAACTCGAACACTAACCTGAAACCTAATCATAAAGCTAACCGTAACCCTAAACCAAACCTAACCATGGTCAGAACCACAATGCTTTACCAGAACCCTCACCCACCCCTAACCCTAAACTACACTTCTAACCCCTAACACCTTACCATAACCATAATCCTAAGCATACACAATCCTAACCCTAAACCTAAACCTCACCCCAACCACAATGCCTAACACAAACCGTAACCTTAACTGTTACACTAAACTTAACCCTAACCTAAAATCTAACCCTAACCCTAAAACTAAACACAACCCATCAACTTAACCCTAACCCTAAACGTAACCTTAACACTAACCCGAAAACTAACCCGAACCTTAGCCATAACCCTAACCCTCACCCTATCTTAAACTTCACCCTATCCCTAACCTAAAGCTAACCCTAACTTTAACCCTAACCCTACCCCTAAACCTAACACTAACCTTAACCTTGGCTCACCAGTCACCCTACACCTAACCCTTACGATAACTCTGACCCTAAACCTCACCCTAAACCTAATCCTAATCCTAACCCTACCCTAACTCCAACCTAACCTTAACCTTAACTTTAACCCTACCATAAAATTAAACCTAACCCTAAACCCTAATCCTAACTCTAACCCTAACCCTAACCGTAACACATACCCAAAACCTTCACCTTAAGTGTAAACGTAACTCTAATTCTTACCCTAACCCTAAATAAAACCCTACCCTAAACCTAACCAAAACACCCCTAACCCTAACTCTAACCCTAATCCTTAGCCCAGACCTAACCATAACCCTAAACCTACCCTAACTTTATTCAAACCCTAACCTTAAACAAAACTAAAACAAACCCTAAACCTATCCCTAACCCTACCCCTGACACTAATCTGAACAATAACCCCTAGCCCTAACCCTAACCCGCACGCTTAACATCAACTTCACCCCAACCCTATCCTAAAACTAAACATAACACTAAATCTCCCCCAACCATGAACCTAACCCAATCCTAACCATAAAACTAACCCTAAACTTAACCCTAACCCTGACCCTGACCCTAACTCTAACCTTAATCCTAACCATAAAAATTACCCTACACACTCAGCTTAAATGGAAACCTACCACTAACCCACACCCTAACATCTAAACCTAAACCCAACCCTTAACCTAACCCTATCTCTAACCTTATCCTAGCCCTACACCTAAACATGACTTAATCCTAACACTTACCCTAAACCTGACCCTAAACCTAACCTTTACCTTAAACCTAATCCTAACCTGAACCCTAACCCCTACCCCAAACCCTAAGCTCAACCCTCACCCTTAAATTAAACTTCACCCTATCCCGAACTCTAACTTTAAACCGAATCCTAATCCTAACTCTAAACCTAACCCTAAACCTGACTCTAACATTAACCCAAACACCTAACCCTAACCCTAACAGTAAGCCTAACCCTAACCCTAACCCTAACCTGACCCTAACCTTAACCCAAACACCTAACCCTAACACTAAACCTAACCCTAACCCTCATCCTTAACCTAAACTGCACCCTAACCCTGACCCTGAAACTAAACATAACACTAAATCTCCCCCTAACCCTGACCGTAACCCAAATCCTAACCATAAACCTAACCCTAACCCGAACCTTAACCCTAACCCTGACCCTAACTCTAACTCTAACCCTAATCCAACCCTAAAACTTACCCTACAAACTCAACTTAAATGGAAACCTAGCACTAACCCTCACCCTAACATCTAAACCTAACCCCAACCCTTAACCTCACCCTATCTCTAACCTTAACCATGCCCTAGCCTAACCATGATTTAACCCTAACACTTACCCTAAACCTAATCTTAAACCTAAACCTAAAACGAACCTTAACCCTAACCCTAACCCCTAACCCTAAGCTCAACCCTCACTCTTCACTTAAATTTCACCCAAACACTAACCCTAAAACGAACCCAACACTAACCCTAAACGCAAACATAAACCTGACCCTAACGTTAACCCAAACACCTAACCCGAACCCTAACGCTAACCCGAACTCTAAACCGAACCCTAAACTGACCCTAACCTTAACCCAAACACCTAACCCTAACACTAACCCTAAACATAACCCTCATCCTTAACCTAAACTTCACCCTAAACCTAAGCCTAAGCCTAACCCTAAAACTAAACCTAAACCTAACCCTAAACTATCACCTGACTCTAGCCCGAACGCTAAACCTAACAATGACCCTAACCATAACACCCTAAAACATCAGCTTAACTGTAAACCTAACACTTACCCTCAGACGAACCCCTAACCCTTTCACAAACCCTAACCCGATCCCTAATCCTAAACCTAACGCTGACGTAAACCTAACCCTTCCCCTAAACCTAAACTTAAACCTAACCTTAACTCTACCTATACCTAAACCAAACAATAACTCGAATCCTGACCCTAACCCTAACCCTAAACTCAGCACTAAGTATAATTCTAAACCTAACCCTAACCCTAACCCAGCCCAACCCTTTACCGTAAACCTAGTCTTAACCCTAACCTTACCTACCCTAAACCTAACACTAACGCTAACCTTAACCCTAACTCTAACATTAACCCTAACTTTTAGCGTAACCCTCACTATTAACTGAAACTTCACCCGAACCCTAACCCTAACTCTAACCATAACCATAACACTTACCCTGAACACTCACCATAACTGTAAAACTAACCGTAACCCTCACCCTAACCCCTAACCGTATCCCCAACCCTAACCCTAATGCTATCCGTAACCCTAACCCTAACACTAACCTGAACCCCTGAGCCCTAACAATAACCCTAACCCTAACCCAAACCCTAACCCCTAACACCAAAGCCTAACCCAAACGTTAACTCTAACTCGAACACTAACCTGAAACCTAATCATAAAGCTAACCGTAACCCTAAACCAAACCTAACCATGGTCAGAACCACAATGCTTTACCAGAACCCTCACCCACCCCTAACCCTAAACTACACTTCTAACCCCTAACACCTTACCATAACCATAATCCTAAGCATACACAACCCTAACCCTAAACCTAAACCTCACCCCAACCACAATGCCTAACACAAACCGTAACCTTAACTGTTACACTAAACTTAACCCTAACCTAAAATCTAACCCTAACCCTAAAACTAAACACAACCCATAAACTTAACCCTAACCCTAAACGTAACCGTAACACTAACCCGAAAACTAACCCGAACCTTAGCCATAACCCTAACCCTCACCCTATCTTAAACTTCACCCTATCCCTAACCTAAAGCTAACCCTAACTTTAACCCTAACCCTACCCCTAAACCTAACACTAACCTTAACCTTGGCCCACCAGTCACCCTACACCTAACCCTTACGATAACTCTGACCCTAAACCTCCCCCTAAACCTAATCCTAATCCTAACCCTACCCTAACTCCAACCTAACCTTAACCTTAACTTTAACCCTACCATAAAATTAAACCTAACCCTAAACCCTAATCCTAACTCTAACCCTAACCCTAACCGTAACACATACCCAAAACCTTCACCTTAAGTGTAAACGTAACTCTAATTCTTACCCTAACCCTAAATAAAACCCTACCCTAAACCTAACCAAAACACCCCTAACCCTAACTCTAACCCTAATCCTTAGCCCAGACCTAACCATAACCCTAAACCTACCCTAACTTTATTCAAACCCTAACCTTAAACAAAACTAAAACAAACCCTAAACCTATCCCTAACCCTATCCCTGACACTAATCTGAACAATAACCCCTAGCCCTAACCCTAACCCGCACGCTTAACATCAACTTCACTCCAACCCTATCCTAAAACTAAACATAACACTAAATCTCCCCCAACCATGAACCTAACCCAATCCTAACCATAAAACTCACCCTAAACTTAACCCTAACCCTGATCCTGACCCTAACTCTAACCTTAATCCTAACCATAAAAATTACCCTACACACTCAGCTTAAATGGAAACCTACCACTAACCCACACCCTAACATCTAAACCTAAACCCAACCCTTAACCTAACCCTATCTCTAACCTTATCCTAGCCCTACACCTAAACATGACTTAATCCTAACACTTACCCTAAACCTGACCCTAAACCTAACCTTTACCTTAAACCTAATCCTAACCTGAACCCTAACCCCTACCCCAAACCCTAAGCTCAACCCTCACCCTTAAATTAAACTTCACCCTATCCCGAACTCTAACTTTAAACCGAATCCTAATCCTAACTCTAAACCTAACCCTAAACCTGACTCTAACATTAACCCAAACACCTAACCCTAACCCTAACAGTAAGCCTAACCCTAACCCTAACCCTAACCTGACCCTAACCTTAACCCAAACACCTAACCCTAACACTAAACCTAACCCTAACCCTCATCCTTAACCTAAACTGCACCCTAACCCTGACCCTGAAACTAAACATAACACTAAATCTCCCCCTAACCCTGACCGTAACCCAAATCCTAACCATAAACCTAACCCTAACCCGAACCTTAACCCTAACCCTGACCCTAACTCTAACTCTAACCCTAATCCAACCCTAAAACTTACCCTACAAACTCAACTTAAATGGAAACCTAGCACTAACCCTCACCCTAACATCTAAACCTAACCCCAACCCTTAACCTCACCCTATCTCTAACCTTAACCATGCCCTAGCCTAACCATGATTTAACCCTAAACCTAACCCTAAACCTAATCTTAAACCTAAACCTAAAA
Organism: Loxodonta africana; assembly: GCF_030014295.1. NCBI lineage: Eukaryota > Metazoa > Chordata > Mammalia > Proboscidea > Elephantidae > Loxodonta > Loxodonta africana. Next base: position 309,625 of record NC_087351.1, on the reverse strand, counting down.
CGAACCTTAACCCTAACCCTAACCCCTAACCCTAAGCTCAACCCTCACTCTTCACTTAAATTTCACCCAAACACTAACCCTAAAACGAACCCAACACTAACCCTAAACGCAAACATAAACCTGACCCTAACGTTAACCCAAACACCTAACCCGAACCCTAACGCTAACCCGAACTCTAAACCGAACCCTAAACTGACCCTAACCTTAACCCAAACACCTAACCCTAACACTAACCCTAAACATAACCCTCATCCTTAACCTAAATTTCACCCTAAACCTAAGCCTAAGCCTAACCCTAAAACTAAACCTAAACCTAACGCTAAACTATCACCTGACTCTAGCCCGAACGCTAAACCTAACAATGACCCTAACCATAACACCCTAAAACATCAGCTTAACTGTAAACCTAACACTTACCCTCAGACGAACCCCTAACCCTTTCACAAACCCTAACCCGATCCCTAATCCTAAACCTAACGCTGACGTAAACCTAACCCTTCCCCTAAACCTAAACTTAAACCTAACCTTAACTCTACCTATACCTAAACCAAACAATAACTCGAATCCTGACCCTAACCCTAACCCTAAACTCAGCACTAAGTATAATTCTAAACCTAACCCTAACCCTAACCCAGCCCAACCCTTTACCGTAAACCTAGTCTTAACCCTAACCTTACCTACCCTAAACCTAACACTAACGCTAACCTTAACCCTAACTCTAACATTAACCCTAACTTTTAGCGTAACCCTCACTATTAACTGAAACTTCACCCGAACCCTAACCCTAACTCTAACTCTAAGCATAACCATAACACTTACCCTGAACACTCACCATAACTGTAAAACTAACCGTAACCCTCACCCTAACCCCTAACCGTATCCCCAACCCTAACCCTAATGCTATCCGTAACCCTAACCCTAACACTAACCTGAACCCCTGAGCCCTAACAATAACCCTAACCCTAACCCTAACCCAAACCCTAACCCCTAACACCAAAGCCTAACCCAAACGTTAACTCTAACTCGAACACTAACCTGAAACCTAATCATAAAGCTAACCGTAACCCTAAACCAAACCTAACCATCGTCAGAACCACAATGCTTTACCAGAACCCTCACCCACCCCTAACCCTAAACTACACTTCTAACCCCTAACACCTTACCATAACCATAATCCTAAGCATACACAACCCTAACCCTAAACCTAAACCTCACCCCAACCACAATGCCTAACACAAACCGTAACCTTAACTGTTACACTAAACTTAACCCTAACCTAAAATCTAACCCTAACCCTAAAACTAAACACAACCCATAAACTTAACCCTAACCCTAAACGTAACCTTAACACTAACCCGAAAACTAACCCGAACCTTAGCCATAACCCTAACCCTCACCCTATCTTAAACTTCACCCTATCCCTAACCTAAAGCTAACCCTAACTTTAACCCTAACCCTACCCCTAAACCTAACACTAACCTTAACCTTGGCCCACCAGTCACCCTACACCTAACCCTTACGATAACTCTGACCCTAAACCTCCCCCTAAACCTAATCCTAATCCTAACCCTACCCTAACTCCAACCTAACCTTAACCTTAACTTTAACCCTACCATAAAATTAAACCTAACCCTAAACCCTAATCCTAACTCTAACCCTAACCCTAACCGTAACACATACCCAAAACCTTCACCTTAAGTGTAAACGTAACTCTAATTCTTACCCTAACCCTAAATAAAACCCTACCCTAAACCTAACCAAAACACCCCTAACCCTAACTCTAACCCTAATCCTTAGCCCAGACCTAACCATAACCCTAAACCTACCCTAACTTTATTCAAACCCTAACCTTAAACAAAACTAAAACAAACCCTAAACCTATCCCTAACCCTACCCCTGACACTAATCTGAACAATAACCCCTAGCCCTAACCCTAACCCGCACGCTTAACATCAACTTCACCCTAACCCTATCCTAAAACTAAACATAACACTAAATCTCCCCCAACCATGAACCTAACCCAATCCTAACCATAAAACTAACCCTAAACTTAACCCTAACCCTGACCCTGACCCTAACTCTAACCTTAATCCTAACCATAAAAATTACCCTACACACTCAGCTTAAATGGAAACCTACCACTAACCCACACCCTAACATCTAAACCTAAACCCAACCCTTAACCTCACCCTATCTCTAACCTTAACCATGCCCTAGCCTAACCATGATTTAACCCTAAACCTAACCCTAAACCTAATCTTAAACCTAAACCTAAAACGAACCTTAACCCTAACCCTAACCCCTAACCCTAAGCTCAACCCTCACTCTTCACTTAAATTTCACCCAAACACTAACCCTAAAACGAACCCAACACTAACCCTAAAAGCAAACATAAACCTGACCCTAACGTTAACCCAAACACCTAACCCGAACCCTAACGCTAACCCGAACTCTAAACCGAACCCTAAACTGACCCTAACCTTAACCCAAACACCTAACCCTAACACTAACCCTAAACATAACCCTCATCCTTAACCTAAACTTCACCCTAAACCTAAGCCTAAGCCTAACCCTAAAACTAAACCTAAACCTAACCCTAAACTATCACCTGACTCTAGCCCGAACGCTAAACCTAACAATGACCCTAACCATAACACCCTAAAACATCAGCTTAACTGTAAACCTAACACTTACCCTCAGACGAACCCCTAACCCTTTCACAAACCCTAACCCGATCCCTAATCCTAAACCTAACGCTGACGTAAACCTAACCCTTCCCCTAAACCTAAACTTAAACCTAACCTTAACTCTACCTATACCTAAACCAAACAATAACTCGAATCCTGACCCTAACCCTAACCCTAAACTCAGCACTAAGTATAATTCTAAACCTAACCCTAACCCTAACCCAGCCCAACCCTTTACCGTAAACCTAGTCTTAACCCTAACCTTACCTACCCTAAACCTAACACTAACGCTAACCTTAACCCTAACTCTAACATTAACCCTAACTTTTAGCGTAACCCTCACTATTAACTGAAACTTCACCCGAACCCTAACCCTAACTCTAACCATAACCATAACACTTACCCTGAACACTCACCATAACTGTAAAACTAACCGTAACCCTCACCCTAACCCCTATCCGTATCCCCAACCCTAACCCTAATGCTATCCGTAACCCTAACCCTAACACTAACCTGAACCCCTGAGCCCTAACAATAACCCTAACCCTAACCCAAACCCTAACCCCTAACACCAAAGCCTAACCCAAACGTTAACTCTAACTCGAACACTAACCTGAAACCTAATCATAAAGCTAACCGTAACCCTAAACCAAACCTAACCATGGTCAGAACCACAATGCTTTACCAGAACCCTCACCCACCCCTAACCCTAAACTACACTTCTAACCCCTAACACCTTACCATAACCATAATCCTAAGCATACACAACCCTAACCCTAAACCTAAACCTCACCCCAACCACAATGCCTAACACAAACCGTAACCTTAACTGTTACACTAAACTTAACCCTAACCTAAAATCTAACCCTAACCCTAAAACTAAACACAACCCATAAACTTAGCCCTAACCCTAAACGTAACCGTAACACTAACCCGAAAACTAACCCGAACCTTAGCCATAACCCTAACCCTCACCCTATCTTAAACTTCACCCTATCCCTAACCTAAAGCTAACCCTAACTTTAACCCTAACCCTACCCCTAAACCTAACACTAACCTTAACCTTGGCCCACCAGTCACCCTACACCTAACCCTTACGATAACTCTGACCCTAAACCTCCCCCTAAACCTAATCCTAATCCTAACCCTACCCTAACTCCAACCTAACCTTAACCTTAACTTTAACCCTACCATAAAATTAAACCTAACCCTAAACCCTAATCCTAACTCTAACCCTAACCCTAACCGTAACACATACCCAAAACCTTCACCTTAAGTGTAAACGTAACTCTAATTCTTACCCTAACCCTAAATAAAACCCTACCCTAAACCTAACCAAAACACCCCTAACCCTAACTCTAACCCTAATCCTTAGCCCAGACCTAACCATAACCCTAAACCTACCCTAACTTTATTCAAACCCTAACCTTAAACAAAACTAAAACAAACCCTAAACCTATCCCTAACCCTATCCCTGACACTAATCTGAACAATAACCCCTAGCCCTAACCCTAACCCGCACGCTTAACATCAACTTCACTCCAACCCTATCCTAAAACTAAACATAACACTAAATCTCCCCCAACCATGAACCTAACCCAATCCTAACCATAAAACTCACCCTAAACTTAACCCTAACCCTGACCCTGAACTCTAACCTTAATCCTAACCATAAAAATTACCCTACACACTCAGCTTAAATGGAAACCTACCACTAACCCACACCCTAACATCTAAACCTAAACCCAACCCTTAACCTAACCCTATCTCTAACCTTATCCTAGCCCTACACCTAAACATGACTTAATCCTAACACTTACCCTAAACCTGACCCTAAACCTAACCTTTACCTTAAACCTAATCCTAACCTGAACCCTAACCCCTACCCCAAACCCTAAGCTCAACCCTCACCCTTAAATTAAACTTCACCCTATCCCGAACTCTAACTTTAAACCGAATCCTAATCCTAACTCTAAACCTAACCCTAAACCTGACTCTAACATTAACCCAAACACCTAACCCTAACCCTAACAAACAGTAAGCCTAACCCTAACCCTAACCCTAACCTGACCCTAACCTTAACCCAAACACCTAACCCTAACACTAAACCTAACCCTAACCCTCATCCTTAACCTAAACTGCACCCTAACCCTGACCCTGAAACTAAACATAACACTAAATCTCCCCCTAACCCTGACCGTAACCCAAATCCTAACCATAAACCTAACCCTAACCCGAACCTTAACCCTAACCCTGACCCTAACTCTAACTCTAACCCTAATCCAACCCTAAAACTTACCCTACAAACTCAACTTAAATGGAAACCTAGCACTAACCCTCACCCTAACATCTAAACCTAACCCCAACCCTTAACCTCACCCTATCTCTAACCTTAACCATGCCCTAGCCTAACCATGATTTAACCCTAAACCTAACCCTAAACCTAATCTTAAACCTAAACCTAAAACGAACCTTAACCCTAACCCTAACCCCTAACCCTAAGCTCAACCCTCACTCTTCACTTAAATTTCACCCAAACACTAACCCTAAAACGAACCCAACACTAACCCTAAACGCAAACATAAACCTGACCCTAACGTTAACCCAAACACCTAACCCGAACCCTAACGCTAACCCGAACTCTAAACCGAACCCTAAACTGACCCTAACCTTAACCCAAACACCTAACCCTAACACTAACCCTAAACATAACCCTCATCCTTAACCTAAATTTCACCCTAAACCTAAGCCTAAGCCTAACCCTAAAACTAAACCTAAACCTAACGCTAAACTATCACCTGACTCTAGCCCGAACGCTAAACCTAACAATGACCCTAACCATAACACCCTAAAACATCAGCTTAACTGTAAACCTAACACTTACCCTCAGACGAACCCCTAACCCTTTCACAAACCCTAACCCGATCCCTAATCCTAAACCTAACGCTGACGTAAACCTAACCCTTCCCCTAAACCTAAACTTAAACCTAACCTTAACTCTACCTATACCTAAACCAAACAATAACTCGAATCCTGACCCTAACCCTAACCCTAAACTCAGCACTAAGTATAATTCTAAACCTAACCCTAACCCTAACCCAGCCCAACCCTTTACCGTAAACCTAGTCTTAACCCTAACCTTACCTACCCTAAACCTAACACTAACGCTAACCTTAACCCTAACTCTAACATTAACCCTAACTTTTAGCGTAACCCTCACTATTAACTGAAACTTCACCCGAACCCTAACCCTAACTCTAACCATAACCATAACACTTACCCTGAACACTCACCATAACTGTAAAACTAACCGTAACCCTCACCCTAACCCCTAACCGTATCCCCAACCCTAACCCTAATGCTATCCGTAACCCTAACCCTAACACTAACCTGAACCCCTGAGCCCTAACAATAACCCTAACCCTAACCCAAACCCTAACCCCTAACACCAAAGCCTAACCCAAACGTTAACTCTAACTCGAACACTAACCTGAAACCTAATCATAAAGCTAACCGTAACCCTAAACCAAACCTAACCATGGTCAGAACCACAATGCTTTACCAGAACCCTCACCCACCCCTAACCCTAAACTACACTTCTAACCCCTAACACCTTACCATAACCACAATCCTAAGCATACACAACCCTAACCCTAAACCTAAACCTCACCCCAACCACAATGCCTAACACAAACCGTAACCTTAACTGTTACACTAAACTTAACCCTAACCTAAAATCTAACCCTAACCCTAAAACTAAACACAACCCATAAACTTAGCCCTAACCCTAAACGTAACCGTAACACTAACCCGAAAACTAACCCGAACCTTAGCCATAACCCTAACCCTCACCCTATCTTAAACTTCACCCTATCCCTAACCTAAAGCTAACCCTAACTTTAACCCTAACCCTACCCCTAAACCTAACACTAACCTTAACCTTGGCCCACCAGTCACCCTACACCTAACCCTTACGATAACTCTGACCCTAAACCTCCCCCTAAACCTAATCCTAATCCTAACCCTACCCTAACTCCAACCTAACCTTAACCTTAACTTTAACCCTACCATAAAATTAAACCTAACCCTAAACCCTAATCCTAACTCTAACCCTAACCCTAACCGTAACACATACCCAAAACCTTCACCTTAAGTGTAAACGTAACTCTAATTCTTACCCTAACCCTAAATAAAACCCTACCCTAAACCTAACCAAAACACCCCTAACCCTAACTCTAACCCTAATCCTTAGCCCAGACCTAACCATAACCCTAAACCTACCCTAACTTTATTCAAACCCTAACCTTAAACAAAACTAAAACAAACCCTAAACCTATCCCTAACCCTATCCCTGACACTAATCTGAACAATAACCCCTAGCCCTAACCCTAACCCGCACGCTTAACATCAACTTCACTCCAACCCTATCCTAAAACTAAACATAACACTAAATCTCCCCCAACCATGAACCTAACCCAATCCTAACCATAAAACTCACCCTAAACTTAACCCTAACCCTGACCCTGACCCTAACTCTAACCTTAATCCTAACCATAAAAATTACCCTACACACTCAGCTTAAATGGAAACCTACCACTAACCCACACCCTAACATCTAAACCTAAACCCAACCCTTAACCTAACCCTATCTCTAACCTTATCCTAGCCCTACACCTAAACATGACTTAATCCTAACACTTACCCTAAACCTGACCCTAAACCTAACCTTTACCTTAAACCTAATCCTAACCTGAACCCTAACCCCTACCCCAAACCCTAAGCTCAACCCTCACCCTTAAATTAAACTTCACCCTATCCCGAACTCTAACTTTAAACCGAATCCTAATCCTAACTCTAAACCTAACCCTAAACCTGACTCTAACATTAACCCAAACACCTAACCCTAACCCTAACAGTAAGCCTAACCCTAACCCTAACCCTAACCTGACCCTAACCTTAACCCAAACACCTAACCCTAACACTAAACCTAACCCTAACCCTCATCCTTAACCTAAACTGCACCCTAACCCTGACCCTGAAACTAAACATAACACTAAATCTCCCCCTAACCCTGACCGTAACCCAAATCCTAACCATAAACCTAACCCTAACCCGAACCTTAACCCTAACCCTGACCCTAACTCTAACTCTAACCCTAATCCAACCCTAAAACTTACCCTACAAACTCAACTTAAATGGAAACCTAGCACTAACCCTCACCCTAACATCTAAACCTAACCCCAACCCTTAACCTCACCCTATCTCTAACCTTAACCATGCCCTAGCCTAACCATGATTTAACCCTAAACCTAACCCTAAACCTAATCTTAAACCTAAACCTAAAACGAACCTTAACCCTAACCCTAACCCCTAACCCTAAGCTCAACCCTCACTCTTCACTTAAATTTCACCCAAACACTAACCCTAAAACGAACCCAACACTAACCCTAAACGCAAACATAAACCTGACCCTAACGTTAACCCAAACACCTAACCCGAACCCTAACGCTAACCCGAACTCTAAACCGAACCCTAAACTGACCCTAACCTTAACCCAAACACCTAACCCTAACACTAACCCTAAACATAACCCTCATCCTTAACCTAAATTTCACCCTAAACCTAAGCCTAAGCCTAACCCTAAAACTAAACCTAAACCTAACGCTAAACTATCACCTGACTCTAGCCCGAACGCTAAACCTAACAATGACCCTAACCATAACACCCTAAAACATCAGCTTAACTGTAAACCTAACACTTACCCTCAGACGAACCCCTAACCCTTTCACAAACCCTAACCCGATCCCTAATCCTAAACCTAACGCTGACGTAAACCTAACCCTTCCCCTAAACCTAAACTTAAACCTAACCTTAACTCTACCTATACCTAAACCAAACAATAACTCGAATCCTGACCCTAACCCTAACCCTAAACTCAGCACTAAGTATAATTCTAAACCTAACCCTAACCCTAACCCAGCCCAACCCTTTACCGTAAACCTAGTCTTAACCCTAACCTTACCTACCCTAAACCTAACACTAACGCTAACCTTAACCCTAACTCTAACATTAACCCTAACTTTTAGCGTAACCCTCACTATTAACTGAAACTTCACCCGAACCCTAACCCTAACTCTAACCATAACCATAACACTTACCCTGAACACTCACCATAACTGTAAAACTAACCGTAACCCTCACCCTAACCCCTAACCGTATCCCCAACCCTAACCCTAATGCTATCCGTAACCCTAACCCTAACACTAACCTGAACCCCTGAGCCCTAACAATAACCCTAACCCTAACCCAAACCCTAACCCCTAACACCAAAGCCTAACCCAAACGTTAACTCTAACTCGAACACTAACCTGAAACCTAATCATAAAGCTAACCGTAACCCTAAACCAAACCTAACCATGGTCAGAACCACAATGCTTTACCAGAACCCTCACCCACCCCTAACCCTAAACTACACTTCTAACCCCTAACACCTTACCATAACCATAATCCTAAGCATACACAACCCTAACCCTAAACCTAAACCTCACCCCAACCACAATGCCTAACACAAACCGTAACCTTAACTGTTACACTAAACTTAACCCTAACCTAAAATCTAACCCTAACCCTAAAACTAAACACAACCCATAAACTTAACCCTAACCCTAAACGTAACCTTAACACTAACCCGAAAACTAACCCGAACCTTAGCCATAACCCTAACCCTCACCCTATCTTAAACTTCACCCTATCCCTAACCTAAAGCTAACCCTAACTTTAACCCTAACCCTACCCCTAAACCTAACACTAACCTTAACCTTGGCCCACCAGTCACCCTACACCTAACCCTTACGATAACTCTGACCCTAAACCTCCCCCTAAACCTAATCCTAATCCTAACCCTACCCTAACTCCAACCTAACCTTAACCTTAACTTT